>NW_025422234.1:0-48597 GCF_011764305.1 Mustela putorius furo | reverse complement strand
CTGACCCCGCGTGGGCTTTGCCCCGGTTTAGCCTCTGGAGCGATGTCCCTCATGGAACAGACTTTTAAAAGTCCTGATTTTGTGGTGGTTGCTCCGCCACTTGCCGAGGGCCGGCCCCTCGGGGTCTCTTCCCGTCGCTTTGGATTCTTATCCACCCAGTCCTACCTTTCAGAAAGTCGTTGTTTTGTTTTCTGGTTTCAGGAATTTCTGTTTTTCTTCTCTTCGAACTGCCGATGGATTTTCAGGTGTTTGACAATTACTGTAGACAAAGGTATCTAGTGGGATATCCGGCTAGCCTTGAAGCAGGTCTCAGCTTCGATACTTCTACCAACCATCTTGACTCATCCCTACACATAGCCCTTTTTCATATCAATCTGAAGTGTTCTCCTCATGGTTTGTAGATCAGTCCTGCCATACATTATGACACCGAAAAATAAGCTCCGAGTTTTTTTTAAGACAACGGTCAAAACAGCCCTGGCATTCACACACACTACCGCCTCATGCCCCTGGCACCGCCAACCTGAACGACTGTGATTGCACTCTCCAAGGGATTGTATGTGCCCATTCCAATGGACCACAACCCCAACTAAGAGGATAAACCTCCAAAGTCCCTGACGCTAATCAGCCAATTATTGCGGCTTAACAGGAGAAAACAGGGCAATCTGGGCCCCATAGTCTGTGTGCACCTACCGGCACTCCAAACCCTTAGATTGATGTTGCCCAAGAGGTAAAAAGTAACGAACATGCCCCTTGTGCATCTATCGGCAATCTATTGCTTTGGGTTTCCATTCCATCTCTCCTCAGGCAGGCTTGGGAACTTTCAATAAAAGCATATGGCTGTTTTCTTGACACTCACCCAATCAGAACAAATCTCATCGTACACATTGGAAAACTTGCACGATGGAGCTGTGTGAAAGCCTCTCTTTAGTGAGAACCCTTCAGGGCCCCAGTGCCACCACAAGCGCTGCATTTCCAAGTTCTCCATGAGACAACAAAATCATATTAGGACACACTACGCACGGGAGAGTCCATTTCAACTCAGCCCTCCCTCGTGGTTGCTCCCCCAGATGTGCAGCAGATCTAACCTGTTTTGGTTCTTGGAGACAATTGGAATGCGAGTTGGGCTACCCAGTGGAATCCATTCATCCACTTAGAACCCTGCTCGGAATCGTTGTCAACTGTTGCAGTTGGGAGCTTCTCACAACTCCCATCGTGGGAAAACCCCCATGGCCTCGTGATCCACCCCCCCTTCAAGAAGGGGCCATCAGGGACAGAATTTCCAACCTGAGTGAACTCTGATCCTCGCTGTTGACTTCAGATCAGATGCACGAGATCTGCGATTCAGGTCTGTAGATTGTGACATCTGCCATATCCTCAACCAACCAACCTAGGCCTAGCTTGGGTTCTCAGACTTCCGTCCTCAGACTACTGGCCCACAAGCCCTCCAGTTTAGCAATCCAGAACTACATTGCAGCACTCTGCCTGACCCTGCAGAAGAAAAAACATTGCCCTCTGGCGGCTACCCAGAAACCCCCAATGAGGATCAACCTGCACGCCATTCGGCTGACTGCTGTACCCCCCAAATATATAGGCTGACCTGGGCACTAATGCCCTTTTTTGACACAGCCTGATCCTGGACCTCCGGGCCCCACCCAGACAGCTGGCCGCACACTGAGCACATCGAACCCGCCATGGCCTTACGTCGTCATCTCTTCTCAACCTCGGTTTCTCAGGCTTCAGAACCTAGACCTTATCTCCAATCAAAGCCCGGGTTTGAAAATGATGCAGAAATCAGAACTCTTTCCCCATGGCAAGAAACCTTGTGGTTAACATGTTGTCCAAGGTTCAGTGTCGTTGAAACCAGTGTGGCCCATGAGGCCCCACCCATGCTTTGCGGGCCACATTCGTCACAAACACACATTGTGACCCTCAGACTGAGCCCAGTCCTCAGGTAAGGCCTCTGAGTGGCTGGATGGAGAGACAGCATATTGGGCTTGCCATGCCCCTAGGCCCCAATTTTTAAACCATAGTTTCGTGTTTGTCCCTTCACTCTTCCCCAGGGCTCTGCTTTGGGGAATTCCTCTTTTTGGTGGGACACCTGAGGTAACAAACCTGATAGGAGTCCTCGAATCCCACAGATTGACGAAAAACAATTGGGATCGGGCCAAATCCACGGAGAGCAAGAATCGTCCATGGCCCATGAGGCCTCCCCAACATTCCACGGCCATCGCTGATACAAAATCCAGAGAGACAAAAGTCTGAGCAAGTGCCTCAGACCCGCACTTTCTTCATATCCTGAAGATGTCTTCTCATGGTTTGTAGATCGGGCCTGCCATACCTACGTCCCCAAACATAAGCTGAGTTTGTGTTTTTTCAGACTTCTGTCCTCAAAGTGTCCTGGGCCACATACCCTCCAGGCTGGGGACCCTGGGAGCCACACATTAGGACTGTGCCTACCTAATCCATGGGAATTCTGCCCATTCCATTGTCCAAATTCGTACAAATTAGGAGAACCCCTCAAAAGTCCCTGAGGCCATCCCAATAGTATAGGTCGCCCGGGACAAAAAAGGGCAGTCTGACACCAGCTGAGCATCTACCTCCCACTCATACCCTAGATGGATGTCCCCAGAGAAGAAGATTGAACCAGACAGGACCCTAAGCCAAAATCGAATCCATTGCTTTGGTTTACAGGCATGTCTCCTCAAAACCCCTGGATTCCAATACCAGCATTGGGGTTTTCCTGAGGCACCCATCAGAACCAAACACGTCTCCACAAGGAAACTTGTGCATGGGAGCTATGTCAAAAGCTGAGGAGAATACTTCAGGGTCCCGGTGCCACCGCAACATTCCAAGGCCCTCATGGACACAAACACACATTAGAGACCCATCCTCAGGAAAGTCCATTTCAACTCAGCCACCCCGGTTGCTCCCGCAGAGCCATCAAATCTAAACTGTCTTTGTCACTAGGAGACAATTGGAATGCGAGGCGGGCTTTCCAGGCATCCATCCTCGAACGTTGGTCTGGACTCATCCATATGGGATGTCCTGGCAACGTCCAACAGGTCTCAATTGTCCCGCAGAAGGAATCCTAGGAGGGGGCATCCCACCACTCCCAACGTGGGAAAAACCTCCACGCTCTCGAGAATCCGCTCCCTTCATGATGGGGCCATCATGAACAGAAAATCCAAGCTGAGCCAACGTCTGATCCTCGCTCTGACTTCAGATGCATGAGATATTGCTTCAGATCTTCAGGAGGTACATGCTGTGCCCTTGCCCTGAAACCCAAGTGTAGCTTGTGTTCTCAGACATCCATCCTCACACTCCTGGCCCCGAAGCCTACAAGAGTGGCAATTCCGGACCATCATTGCAGCACTCTGCCTGCCCTCTAGAAAAAATATATTGCCTAATGAGCTGCCCAGGCACATTAAATGAGAATAAACCTACACGGCACTCGAATGTACCCAAATTATATAGTCTAACCCTGGGCACTAATGCACTGTCTGACACAACCTGTGCCGGGACCTCCTGAGCAACACACCCAGACAGCTGACCGCACACTGAGCACACATCAGACCCGCCATGGCCTTAGGTCATCATCTCTGCCCTACGTCAGTTTTCAGGCTTCAGAACCTAGACCTTATGTCCAATCACTGCCAAGGGGTGACTGTGATGCAGAAATCATAACTCCTGCTTACCCAAGGCAAGAAACCTTGCGGTTGCCATGTTGTCCTACATTCAGTGTAGGAGAAACCAGCATTCACCCTGAGGTCACGCGCATTCTTGTGTGCGACAAGGGCATAAACACGCATTGTGACCCTCAGCGTGATTCCTGACCTCTAGTAAATCCTCTCAGTGGCTGGACCATTAGATGTCATAATGGGCTTGACATGTCCCTAGGCCCCAATTTTTAAACAGGTTTCTGGTTGTCCAGTCACAGCTCCCCAGGGCTCTACTCTGGAAACCCTCATTTGGTGGGACACCTGAGGTTGAAAAAGAAAACAAAACAAATCAACAACAACAAAAAAAAACGGACTTCCTCCATCCCACAGTGTGACCCCAAAATCCTTGGACGAGGCCACACCCCCAGAGAGTAAGACTCGTCCATTTCCCATGAAGTTACCCGGAAATTTCACGACCATGAGTGACACAATATCTAGAGACAAAAACGTGAGCAAGAGCCTCACACTCGCCCATTTTTCATATCCCAAAGTGTTCTCCTCATGGTCTTTAGATCAGTCCTGCCATACCTATGACCTGAAACATAAGCCGAGTTTGTGTTTTCAGACAACAGTGCCAACAGCTCTGGCCTACACATCCTACAGGCTCAGTCGCCTGAGGCCAAACCTGAAGACTGTGTTTGCCCTCTCCAAGGGAATTGTATGTGCCCATTCCAATGGCCACAACCCTACTAAGAGGATAAACCTCCAAAATTCCTGAGGCCATCCCAATATTTGTGGCTTCCCAGGACAAACAGGGGCAATCTGAGCCCATCTGAGCACCTACCTGCACTCAGACCCGTAGACTGATATCCCCAGAGGTAATAAGGAACGAACAGGCCCCTAGGCACGTATCGATTCCATTGCTTTGGTTGCAAAGCATCTCTCCTCAGATGCCTGGATTTCAATTACAGCATATGGCTGCTTCTTGACTCACACATCAGAACAAATCTCATCTACACATGGGAAACTTGCACGATTGAGCTGTGTGAAAGCCTCTCTTTAGGAGAAACCTTCAGGGCCCCAGTGCGACTGCTTCATTCCAAGGTCTCCATAGACACAAAATCATATTAGGTCACATGCAAGGGAGAGTCCATTTCAACTCAGTCTCCTTGGTTGCTCCCCCAAATCCAGCAGATCTGAACTGTCTTGTTGCTTGGAGACAATTGGAATGGGAGGTACGCTACCCAGCCCTCCTTCCTTAGAACCCTGCTCGGAATCATTGTCCTGGAGCCAACCAACAGGTCTCAATTGTCCTGCAGAAGAATCTTTGCAATTGGGACCTTCTCACAACTCCCATCGTCGGAAAATCCCCATGGCCTCGTGATCCGCCCCCTCAAGATCGGGCCCTCAGGGACAGAATGTCCAACCTGAGCGATCGTCTGATCCTCGCCCTGACTTCAGATGCACGAGATCTAGATTCAGGACTGTAGATTGTGCCTGCCAAATCCTCACCCAGATAACTAGGCCTAGCTTGGGTCTCAGACTTCCGTCCTCAGACTACTGGCCCACACGCCCCTCCAATTTGGCAATTTAGAACTACAATGCAGCACTCAGCCTGCCCTCCAGAAGAAAAAACATTGCCCTCTGTGACTACCCAGAAACCCCAAATGAGGATCAACCTGCACGCCATGCGGCTGTACCCCAAATATATAGGCTGACCTGGGCACTAATGCCCTTTCTGAGAAAGCCTGAGTCTGGACCTCCTGGCCCCACCCAGACAGCTGGACGCACACTGAGCACATCGGACCCGCCATGGCCTTTGGTCATCATCTCTTCACAAACCTCGGTTTTCAGGCTTCAGAACCTAGACCTTATCTCCAATCACGGCCCGGGTTTGAAAATAATACAGAAATCAGAACTCTTTCCCCCATGGCAAGAAACTTTGTGGTTGGGCATGTTGTCCAAGAATCAGTGTAGTTGCAGGGCCCCAGTGCTACCGCTTCATTCCAAGGTCTCCATAGACACAAAATCATATTAGGACACATCCACGGGAGAGTGCATTTCAACTGAGCCTCCTCGGTTGCAACCCCAGATCCAGCAGATTTAACCTGTCTTGTTGCTTGCAGACAATTGGAATGCGAGATGGGCTACCCAGCCATCCATCCTTAGAAGCCTGCTCGGAATCGTTGTCCTGGAGCCAACCAACAGGTCTCAATTGTCCTGCAGAAGAATCTAAGCAGTTGGGAGCTTCTCACAACTCCCATCGTGGGAAAACCCGCATGGCCTCGTGATCCACGCCCCCCTTCAAGAAGGGGCCATCAGGGACAGAATGTCCAACCTGAGCGATCGTCTGATCCTCGCACTGACTTCAGATGCACGAGATATAGATTCAGGTCTCACCCAGAAACCTAGGCCTAGCTTGGGTTCTCAGACTTCCGTCCTCAGACTAGTGGCCCACAAGCCCTCCAGTTTGGCAATCCAGAACTACAGTGCAGCACTCTGCCTGCCCTCCAGAAGAAAAACATTGCCGTCTGGGGCTACCCAGAAACCCCAAATGAGATTCAACCTGCACGCCATTAGGCTGTACCCCAAATATATAGGCTGACCTGGGCACTAATGCCCTTTCTGAGACAGCCTGAGTCTGGACCTCCTGGCCCCACCCAG
Source organism: Mustela putorius furo (assembly GCF_011764305.1). Lineage (NCBI taxonomy): Eukaryota > Metazoa > Chordata > Mammalia > Carnivora > Mustelidae > Mustela > Mustela putorius. Next base: position 42,274 of record NW_025422234.1, on the reverse strand, counting down.
ACAGCTGGCCGCACACTGAGCTCATATGACCTACCATGGCCTTTGGACTTCATCTCTTCTCAATCTCGGATTTCAGGCTTCAGAACCTAGACATTATCTCCAATCACGGCCCGAGTTTGAAAATGATGCAGAAATCAGAACGCTTTCCCCATGGCAGGAAACCTTGTGGTTGGCATGTTGTCCAAGATTCAGTGTACTTGAAACCAGTGTGGCCCATGAGGCCCCGCCCATGCTTGCGGGCCACATTGGTCACAAACACTAATTGTGACCCTCAGCATGAGCCCAGTCCTCAGGTAAGTCCTCTCAGTGACTGGATGGAGAGACAGCATATTGGGCTTGCCATGCCCCTAGGCACCAATTTTTAGCCATAGTTCGGGTAGTCCATTCACTCTTCCCCAGGGCTCTCATTTGGAATTCCTCTTTTGGTCGGACACCTGAGGTAACAAACCTAAAAGGAGTCCTCCCATCCCACAGATTGACGAAAAACTATTGGGATCGGGCCAAGTCCACAGAGAGCAAGATTCGTCCATGGCCCATGAGGCCTCCCCAACATTCCACGGCCATCGCTGATACAAAATCCAGAGACAAAAGCCTGAGCACGCGCCTCAGACTCGCTCATTCTTCATATCCTGAAGAGTTCTTCAGATAAGAACCTACACGTCACTCGAAGGCACCCAAAATATATAGTCTAACTTGGGCACTAATGCACTGTCTGACAACCTGAGTCCAGTCCTCGTGACCAACACCCAGACAGCTGACCGCACACTGAGCACATCAGACCCGCCACGGCCTCAGGTCATCATTTCTTACCTACTTCAGTTTTCAGTCTTCAAAACCTAGACCTTATCTCCAATCACTGCCCTGGGTTGACTATGATCCAAAAATCAGAACTCTTCCTTACCCAAGGCAAGAAACCATGTGGTTGGCATGTTGTCCATCGTTCAGTGTAGGAGAAACCAGCCTTCAGCCTGACGCCCCGCCCATTCTTGAGTGCGAAGAGGGCATAAACACGCATTGTGACCCTCAGCGTGAGTCCTGTCCTCTATTACGTCCTCTCAATGGCTGGACCATTAGATGTCATAATGGGCTTGACATGTCCCTAGGCCCCAATTTTTAACCAGATTTCTGGTTGTCCAGTCGCCCCTCCCACGGCTCTACTCTGGAATCCCTCATTTGCTGGGACATCTGAGGTTGAAAAACAAAACAAAACAAATAAATATCAACAGAACAACGGACTTTTTCCATCCCACAGAATGACCCCAAACTCTTTGGACGGGGCCAAACCCCCAGAGAGTAAGACTCGTTCATTTCCCATGAAGTCACCCAGAAATTTCACGACCATGAGTGACACGATAACCAGAGATAAAAACTTGAGAAAGAGCCTCACACTCGCCCTATTTTCATATCCCGAAGAGTTCTCCTCATGGTCTGTAGATCAGTCCTGCCATACCTATGACCCGAAAGATAAGTCGAGTTTGTGTTTTCAAACAACTGTCCAAACAGCCCTGGCCTACACACCCTACAGGCTCAGGGCCCTGGAGCCAATCCTGACGACTGTGCTTGCCCTTCCAAGGGAATTGTGTGTGCCCATTCCAATGGCAACAAGCCAACTAAGAGGATAAACCTCCAAAGTCCCTGAGGCCATCCCAATATTTGTGGCTTCCCAGGACAAACAGGGGCAATCTGGACCCATCTAGGCACCTTCCGGCACTCAGACCCGTAGACTGATGTCCCCAGAGGTAAAAAGGAACGAACAGGCCCCTAGGCACATATCCGATCCATTGCTTTGGTTTCCAGGCATCTCTCCTCAGAGGAATGGATTTCAATAACAGCATATGGCTGTTTCTTGACTCACCCATCAGAAGTAATCTCATCTACACATGGGAAACTTGCACGATGGAGCTGTGTGAAACCCTCTCTTTAGGAGAACCCTTCAGGGCCCCAGTGCCACCGCTTCATTCCAAGGTCTCCATAGACACAAAATCATATTAGGACACATCCACGGGAGAGTCCATTTCAACTCAGCCTCCTCGGTTGCTCCGACAGATCCAGCAGATCTAACCTGTCTTGTTGCTTGCAGACAATTGGAATGCGAGGTGGGCTACCCAGCCATTCATCCTTTGAAGCCTGCTCGGAATCGTTGTCCTGGAGCCAACCAACAGGTCTCAATTGCCCTGCAGAAGAATCTTTGCAGTTGGGAGCTTCTCACAGCTCCCATCGTGGGAAAACCCGCATGGCCTCGTGATCCACGCTCCCTTCAAGAAGGGGCCATCAGGGACAGAATGTCCAACCTGAACGATCGTCTGATCCTCGCCCTGACTTCAGATGCAAGAGATCTAGATTCAGGTCTCACCCAGAAACCTAGGCCTAGCTTGGGTTCTCAGACTTCCGTCCTCAGACTACTGGCCCACAAGCCCTCCAGTTTGGCAATCCAGAACTACAATGCAGCACTCTGCCTGCCCTCCAGAAGAAAAACATTGCCGTCTGGGGCTACCCAGAAACCCCAAATGAGATTCAACCTGCACGCCATTCGGCTGTACCCCAAATATATAGGCTGACCTGGGCACTAATGCCATTCTGAGACAGCCTGAGTCTGGACCTCCTGGCCCCACCCAGACAGCTGGCCGCACACTGAGCTCATATGACTTGCCATGGCATTTGGACTTCATCTCTTCTCAATCTCGGGTTTCAGGCTTCAGAACCTAGACATTATCTCCAATCTCGGCCCGGGTTTGAAAACGATGCAGAAATCAGAACGTTTTCCCCATGGCAAGAAACCTTGTGGTTGGCATGTTGTCCAAGGTTCAGTGTACTTGAAACCAGTGTGGCCCATGAGGCCCCGCCCATGCTTGCGGGCCACATAGGTCACAAACACACATTGTGACCCTCAGCCTGAGCCCAGTCCTCAGGTAAGGCCTCTCAGTGGCTGGATGGAGAGACAGCATATTGGGCTTGCCATGCCCCTAGGCCCCAATTTTTAACCATAGTTCGGGTTGTCCCTTCACTCTTCCCCAGGGCTCTCATTTGGAATTCCTCTTTTGGTCGGACACCTGAGGTAACAAACCTAAAAGGAGTCCTCCCATCCCACAGATTGACGAAAAACAATTGGGATCGGGCCAAGTCCACAGAGAGCAAGATTCGTCCATGGCCCATGAGGCCTCCCCACATTCCACGGCCATCGCTGATACAAAATCCACAGACAAAAGCCTGAGCACGTGCCTCAGACTCGCTCATTCTTCATATCCTGAAGAGTTCTTAAGATAAGAACCTATACGTCACTCGAAGGCACCCAAAATATATAGTCTAACCTGGGCACTAAGGCACTGTCTGACAACCTGAGCCCGGACCCTCGTGACCAACACCCAGACAGCTGACCGTACACTGAGCACATCAGACCCGCCATGGCCTTAGGTCATCATCTCTTACCTACCTCAGTTTTCAGTCTTCAAAACCTAGACCTTATCTCCAATCACTGCCCAGGGGTGACTATGATGCAGAAATCAGAACCCTTCCTTACCCAGGGAAGAAACCATGTGGTTGGCATGTTGTCCAACGTTCAGTGTAGGAGAAACCAGCATTCACCCTGACGCCCGGCCCATTCTTGAGTTCGACGAGGGCATAAACATGCATTGTGACCCTCAGTGTGAGTCCTGTCCTCTAGTACGTCCTCTCAGTGACTGGACCATTAGATGTCATAATGGGCTTGACATGTTCCTAGGCCCCAATGTTTAACCAGATTTCTGGTTGTCCAGTCGCCCCTCCCAGGGCTCTACTCTGGAATCCCTCATTTGCTGGGACACCTGAGGTTGAAAGACAAAAAAAAAACAAATCAATAACAAGAGAACAACGGACTTCTTCCATCCCACAGAATGACCCCAAACTCTTTGGACGGGGCCAAACCCCCAGAAAGTAAGACTCTTCCATTTCCCATGAAGTCACCCGAAAGTTTACGACCCTGAGTGACACGATAACCAGAGATAAAAACTTGAGCAAGAGCCTCACACTCACCCTATTTTCATATCACGAAGAGTTCTCCTCATGGTCTGTAGATCAGACCTGCCATAGCTATGACCCGAAACATAAACCGAGTTTGTGTTTTCAAACAACTGTCCAAACAGACCTGGCCTACACACCCTACAGGCTCAGGCCCCTGGAGCCAAACCTGACGACTGTGCTTGCCCTCTCCAAGGGAATTGTGTGTGCCCATTCCAATGGCCACAACACAACTAAGAGAATAAACCTCCAAAGTCCCTGAGGCCATCCCAATATTTGTGGCTTCCCATGACAAACAGGGGCAATCTGGGCCCATCTGAGCACCTTCCGGCACTCAGACCCCTAGACTGATGTCCCCAGAGGTAAAAAGGAATGAACAGGCCCCTAGGCACATATCCGATCCATTGCTTTGGTTTCCAGGCATCTCTCCTCAGAGGAATGGATTTCAATAACAGCATATGGCTGTTTCTTGACTCACCCATCAGAAAAAATCTCATCTACACATGGGAAACTTGCACGATGGAGCTGTGTGAAAGCCTCTCTTTAGGAGAACCCTTCTGGGCCCCAGTGCCACCGCTTCATTCCAAGGTCTCCATAGACATATTATCATATTAGGACACATCCACGGGAGCGTCTATTTCAACTCAGCCTCCTCGGTTGCTCTCCCAGATCCAGCAGATCTAACCTGTCTTGTTGCTTGCAGACAATTGCAATGCGAGATGGGCTACCCAGCCATCCATCCTTAGAAGCCTGCTCGGAATCGTTGTCCTGGAGCCAACCAACAGGTCTCAATTGTCCTGCAGAAGAATCTTTGCAGTTGGGAGCTTCTCACAACTCCCATCGTGGGAAAACCCGCATGGCCTCGTGATCCACGCCCCCCTTCAAGAAGGGGCCATCAGGGACAGAATGTCCAACCTGAACGATCGTCTGATCCTCGCCCTGACTTCAGATGCACGAGATATAGATTCAGGTCTCACCCAGAAACCTAGGCCTAGCTTGGATTCTCAGACTTCCGTCCTCAGACTACTGGCCCACAAGCCCTCCAGTTTGGCAATCCAGAACTACAGTGCAGCACTCTGCCTGCCCTCCAGAAGAAAAACATTGCTGTCTGGGGCTACCCAGAAACCCCAAATGAGATTCAACCTGCACGCCATTCGGCTGTACCCCAAATATATAGGCTGACTGGGCACTAATGCCCTTTCTGAGACAGCCTGAGTCTGGACCTCCTGGACCCACCCAGACATCTGGCCAAACACTGAGCTCATATAACCTGCCATGGCCTTAGGACTTCATCTCTTCTTAATCTCTGGTTTCAGGCTTCAGAACCTAGACATTATCTCCAATCACGGCCCGGGTTTGAAAATGATGATGCAGAAATCAGAACGCTTTCCCCATGGCAAGAAACCTTGTGGTTGGCATGTTGTCCAAGGTTCAGTGTACTTGAAACCAGTGTGGCCCATGAGGCCCCGCCCATGCTTGCGGGCCACATTGGTCACAAACACACATTGTGACCCTCAGCCTGAGCCCAGTCTCAGGTAAGGCCTCTCAGTGGCTGGATGGAGAGACAGCATATTGGGCTTGCCATGCCCCTAGGCCCCAATTTTTAACCATAGTTCGGGTTGTCCCTTCACTCTTCCCCAGGGCTCTCATTTGGTATTCCTCTTTTGGTCGGACACCTGAGGTAACAAACCTAAAAGGAGTCCTCCCATCCCTCAGATTGACGAAAAACAATTGGGATCGGGCCAAGTCCACAGAGAGCAAGATTCGTCCATGGCCCATGAGGCCTCCCCAACATTCCACGGCCATCGCTGATACAAAATCCAGAGACAAAAGCCTGAGCACGCGCCTCAGACTCGCTCATTTTTCATATCTTGAAGAGTTCTTCAGATAAGAACCTACACGTCACTCGCAGGCACCCAAAAATATATAGTCTAACCTGGGCCCTAATGCACTGTCTGACAACCTGAGCCCGGACGTCGTGACCAACACCCAGACAGCTGACCACACACTGAGCACATCAGACCCGCCACGGCCTTAGTTCATCATCTCTTACCTACCTCAGTTTTCAGTCTTCTAAAACCTAGACCTTATCTCCAATCACTGCCCAGGGGTGACTATGATGCAAAAAAATCAGAACTCTTCCTTACCCAAGGCAAGAAACCATGTGGTTGGCATGTTGTCCATCGTTCAGTGTAGGAGAAACCAGCTTTCACTCTGACGCCCCGCCCCATTCTTGAGTGCGAAGAGGGCATAAACACGCATTGTGACCCTCAGTGTGAGTCCTGTCCTCTAGTACGTCCTCTCAGTGGCTGGACCATTAGATGTCATAATGGGCTTGACATGTCCCTAGGCCCCAATTTTTAACCAGATTTCTGGTTGTCCAGTCGCCCCTCCCAGGGCTCTACTCTGGAATCCCTCATTTGGTGGGACACCTGAGGTTGAAAAACAAAAACAAACGAATCAATAACAACAGAACAACGGACTTTTTCCATCCCACAGAATGACCCCAAACTCTTTGGACGGAGCCAAGCCCCCAGAGAGTAAGACTCGTCCATTTAACATGAAGTCACCCGGAAATTTCAGGACCATGAGTGACACGATAACCAGAGATAAAACTTGAGCAAGAGCCTCACACTCGCCCTATTTTCATATCCCGAAGAGTTCTCCTCATGGTCTGTAGATCAGTCCTGCCATACCTATGACCTGAAACATAAGCCGAGTTTGTGTTTTCAGACAACTGTCCAAACAGCCGTGGCCTACAAATCCTTCAGGCCCACAGTGCCACCGCTTCATTCCAAGGTCTCCATAGACACAAAATCATATTAGGACACATCCACGGGAGATGTGGATTTCAACTCAGCCTCCTCGGTTGCTCCCCCAGATCCAGCAGATCTTACCTGTAAGGTTGCTTGGAGACAATTGGAATGCGAGGTGTGCTACCCAGTCATCAATCCTTAGAACCCTGCTCGGTATCATTGTCCCGGATCCAACCAAAAGGTCTCAATTGTCCTGCAGAAGAATCATTGCAGTTGGGAGCCTCTCACAACTCCCATCGTGGGAAAACACCCATGGCCTCGTGATCCACCCCCCCTTCAAGTAGGGGCCATCAGGGACAGAATGTCCAACGTGAGCGATCGTCTGATCCTCGCCCTGACTTCAGATGCACGGGATCTCGATTCAGGTCTGTAGATTGTGCCTGCCACACATTCACCCAGAATCCTAGGCCTAGCTTGGGTTCTGAGACTTCCGTCCTCAGACTACTGGCCCACAAGCTCTCCATTTTGGCAATCCAGACTACAATGCAGCACTCTGCCTGCCCTCCAGAAGAAAAACATTGCCCTCGGGGGCTACCCAGAAACGCCAAATGAGGATCAGCCTGCACGCCATTCGGCTGTACCCCTAATATATAGGCTGACCTGGGCACTAATGCCCTTTCTGACACAGACTGAGCCTGGACCCTACTGGCCCCACCCAGACAGCTGGCCGCACACTGAGCACATCGGACCCGCAATGGCCTTAGGATGTCATCTCTTCTCAATCTCGGTTTTCAGGCTTCAGAACCTAGAGCTTATCTCCAATCATGGCCCGGGTTTGAAAATGATGCAGAAACAGAACTCTTTCCCAATGGCAAGAAACCTTTTGGTTGGCATGTTTTCCAAGGTTCAGTGTAGTTGAAACCAGTGTGGCCCATGAAGCCCCGCCCATGCTTGCGGGCCACATTGGTCACAAACACACATTGTGACCCTCAGCCTGAGCCCAGTCCTCAGGTAAGTCCTCTCAGTGGCCAGATGGAGAGACAGCATATTGAGCTTGCCATGCCCCTAGGCCCCAATTTTTAAACCATATTTCGGGTTGTCCCTTCAATCTTCCCCAGGGCTCAGCATTGGAATTCCTCTTTTGGTGGGACACCTGAGTTAACAAACCTGAAAGGATTCCTCCCATCCCACAGATTGACGAAAAACAATTGGGATCGGGCCAAATCCAGAGAGAGCAAGATTCGTCCATGGCCCATGAGGCCTCCCCAACATTCCATGGCCATCGCTGATACAAAATCCAGAGATAAAAGCCTGAGCACGCGCTCCGATAGGTGCGCGCTTGGAGACAATTGGAATGCGAGGTGTGCTACCCAGTCATCAATCCTTAGAACCCTGCTCAGTATCATTGTCCCGGATCCAACCAAAAGGTCTCAATTGTCCTGCAGAAGAATCATTGCAGTTGGGAGCCACTAAGAGGCCTTACCTGAGGACTGGGCTCAGGCTGAGGGTCACAAGGTGTGTTTGATGACCACCTAAGGCCATGACGGGTCCGATGAGCTCAGTGTGCGACCAGCTGTCTGGGTGGGGCGAGGAGGACCAGGCTCAGCTGTGTCAGAAACGGCATTAGTGCCCAGGTCAGCCTATATATTTGGGGTACAGCTGAATTCCGTGCAGGTTGATCCTCATTGGGGGGTATCTGGGTAAGCCCAGTGGGCAATGTTTTACTTCTGGAGGGCAGGCAGAGTGCTGCATTGTAGTCTGCATTGCCAAACTGGAGGGCTTGTGGGCCAGTAGTCTGTGGATGGAAGTCTGAGAACCCAAGCTAGGCCTAGGATTCTGGTTGAGGATATGGCAGGCACAAACTACAGACCTGAATCGATATCTCGTGCATCTGAAGTCAGGGCGAGGATCAGACGATCGCTCAGGTTGGACATTCTGTCCCTGATGGCCCCTTCTTGAAGGGGGGATGGTTCACGAGGCCATGGGGGTTTTCCCACGATGGGAGTTGTGAGAAGTTCCTAAATGCAAAGATTCTTCTGCAGGTCAATTGAGGCCTGTTGGTTGGCTCCAGGACAACGATTCCGAGCAGGGTTCGAATGATGGATGGCTGGGTACACACACCTCGCATTCCAATTGTCTCCAAGCAACAAGAATTTTAGATCTGCTGGATCTGGGGGAGCAACCGAGGAGGCTGAGTTGAAATGGACTCTCCCGTGGATGTGTCCTTATATGATTTTGTGTCTATGGAGACCTCGGAATGAAGCGGTGGCACTGGGGCCCTGAAGGGTTTCTCCTAAAGAGAGGCTTTCTTAAAGCTCCATCGTGCAAGTTTCTCATGTGTAGATGAGATTTGTTCTGGTGGGTGAGTCAAGAAAAAGCCATATGCTGTAATTGAAATCCAGGCCTCTGAGGAGAGATGCCTGGAAACCAAAGCAATGGATCCGATAGATGCGTAGGGGCCTTTCTATTCCTTTTTACCTGTGGGGACATCAGTCTTCGAGTCTGAGTGCAGGTACGTGCTCAGATGGTTCCAGATTGCCCCTGTTTGTCCAGGGAATCCACAAATATTGGGATGGCCTCAGGAACTTTGGAGGTTTATTCTTTAATATGGTTGTGGCCATTGGAATGGGCACATACAGTTCCATTGGAGAGGGCAAGCACAGTCGTCAGGTTTGACTCCAGGGGCCTGAGCCTGTGGGGTGTGTGTAGGCCAGGGCTCTTTGGACAGTTGTCTGAAATCACAAACTCGGCTTATGTTTCGGGTCTTTGGTATGGCAGGACTGATCTACAGACCATGAGGAGAACATTCGGGATATGAAAAAAGGGCGAGTGTGAGGCTCTTGCTTAAGTTTTTTGGTCTCTGGATATCGTGTCAGTCATGGTCGTGAAATTTTCCGGGTGACTTCATGGGACATGGACGAGTCTTACACTCTGGGGTTTTGCCCCGTCCAAAGAGTTTGGGGTCATTCTGTGGGATGGAAGAAGTCCGTTGTTCTGTTGTTGAAGATTCGTTTTGTTTTGTTTTTCAACCTCAAGTGTCCCACCAAATGAGGGATTCCAGAGTAGAGCCCTCGGGAGGGGCGAGTGGACAACCAGAAATCTGGTTAAAAATTGGGGCCTAGGGACATGTCAAGCCCATTATGACATCTAATCTTCCAGCCACTGAGATGACGTACTAGAGGACAGGACTCACGCTGAGGGTTACAATGCGTTTTTATGCCCTCGTCGCACTCAAGAATGGGCGGGGCCTCAGGGTGAATGCTGGTTTCTCCTAAACTGAACGTTGGACAACATGCCAACCACAAGGTTTCTTGCCATGGGTAAGGAAGAGTTCTGATTTCTGCATCACAGTCACCCCTGGGCACCTAGGCACCTATCGGATCCATTGCTTTGGCTTCCAGGCATCTCTCCTCAAGGGCTGGATTTCAATAACAGCATATGGCTGTTTCTTGACTCACCCATCAGAACAAATATCATCTACACATGGGAAACTTTGCACGATGGAGCTGTGTGAAAGCCTCTCTTTTTAGGAGACCCCTCAGGGCCACAGTGCCACCGCTTCATTCCAAGGTCTCCTTAACACAAAATGAAGAACTACAGCCATAGCGGGTCCCTTGTGTCCAGGTTGGAGCCAGCTGTCTAGGTGTCGTTTGGGATGTCTTGTCTCAGGCTGTGCCAGACAGGGCATTCGTATTCAGGGTAGGGCTGTATAATTGCTTTACAATCGAGTGGCATGCATTAGATAATCATTTGGGGTTTCTTATTAGCAGCATAGGGCAAAGTTTTTCTTCTGGAGGGCAGGCAGAGTGCTGCATTGTGGCTTCGGAATTCCCAAACTGGAGGGCTTGTGGGCCAGGAGAGTGTGAGGACGGAAGTCTGAGAAGACAAGCTAGGCTTAGGTTTCGGGGAATGGACATGGGACAGGCACACTCTGCAGAGCTGAATTGCGATCTCATGAGTCTGAAGTCAGGTCGAGGATCAGACTTTTGGCTCAGGTTGGAGTTTCTGTCCATGTTGGCCCCTTCATGAAGGGGGGGGGCATTATGAGGCCATGGGGGTTGTCCCACTATTAGAGATGTGAGATGCTCCAAACCGCAAGAATTCCTTCTGTGGGACAATTAAGATTTGTTGGATGGCTCCAGGACGTCTCATAAGGTATTTTTCCAGAACAGGGTTCTAAGTATGGATGCCTGGGCAGACAGCCTCAATTCCAATTGTCTCCTAGCAACAAGAAACGTTTGATCTGCTGGCTTGGGGTAGCATCAGAGGGGGCTGAGTTGGAATGGACTTTCCTGAGGATGGTCTTAAGTGAGTTGACATGGACTTTCCTGAGGATGGTCTTAATGTTGGTTTGAGTCCATTGAGACCTTGGTATGGGGCAGTGGCACCAGGGCCCTGAAGGATTCTCCTAACCAGAGGTGATAACAAAGCTCCAATGAGCAAGTTTTCCATGGGGAGACGAGATTTGTTCTTAATGGTGCCTCAGGAAACCACCATTTGCTGGTATTGGAAATGAGGCCTCTGAGGAGAGATGCCTGGAAACCAAAGCAATGGATCTGATTAGGGCCTAGGGGCCTGTCCGGTTCAATATTCTTCCCTGGGGATATCTTTTGTCTGAGTGGAGGTAGTTGCTCAGCTGGTTTGAGATCACACCTGTTTGTCCTGGACGTCCTACACTATTGGGATGGCCTCGGTAACTTTGGAGGATTTTCCTAATTTGCAAGGTTGTGGCCAATGGAATGGGAAGAATTCTCTTGAAAGGGAAGCACAGTCCTGAGGTGTGGCTCCAGGGACCCAAGTGTGGAGCGTGTGTGGTCCAGGGCTATTTGGACAAAAGTCTGAAAACACAAACTCCACTTAGGTTTGGGTCTGTAGGTATGGCCGGCCCGATATATATAGACCGTGAGGAGAACTCTTCGGGATATGAACAAAGGGCGAAAGTGAGGTACTTGCTCATGCTTATTTTTTTTCTGGATATGTGTCACCGATTGCCATGGAATGTCCGGGGGACCTCATGGGCCATCGATGAGGCTCCCTTTCTGGGGATTTGACCCAATCCCAATAGTTTGGCGTCATTCTGTGGGAAGGGCAGAGGCCTTTCTGTTTTTTTTTTTTTTTTTTCCTCAGGTGGACAACCAAAAGAGGGATTCCACAGCATAGTCCTGGGGAGGGGCGACTGGACAACATGAACTCTGGTTAACATTGGGACCTAAAGAACATGGCAAGCCCCATATGTAGGCTCTTGGTCCAGACACTGAGAGGCCTCCCTTGAGCATAGGGCTCACATTGAGTTTCACAATGTGTTTTTGTGCCCAAGGAGCCCCTCAAGTCAGGGCGTGGCCTAAGTACCATGCTGGTTTTCTCCTACACTGAACGTTGCACAATATGGCAACCACAAGTTTTCTTGGCCATGGGGAAGAAGGAGTTCTAATTTCTGCAACACTTTCACTCCTGGACTGTGATTGGATTTAAGGTCTAGGTTCTGAAGCCTGAAAACTGAGGTTGGGAAGAGATGAAGACCTAAGGCCATGGTGTGACTGATGTGCTCAGTTTTCGGCCAGCTATTGTGTGTGCGTTGGGAGGTGCAGGCTCAGGCTGTGGCAGACAGGGAATTAGTGCCCAGGCTAGACTGTATCATTGGGGTGCAGTCGAGTTTCGTGCAGGGTGGTACTCATTTGTGGTTACTGGGTAGCCCCAGAGGGTAACGTTTTTCTTCTGGAAGGAAGACACAGTGCCACATAGTGGCTCCAGAATTCCCAAACTGGAAGGCTTGTGGGCCAGGAGTGTGAGGAAAAAATTCTGAGAACAAAAGCCAAACTTAGATTTCGGGGTGAGGGGACGGCAGGAACCGTCTGCAGAGATGATTCGAGATGCCGTGTACCTGAAGACAGAGCTAGGATCAGACGTTGGCTCAGGTTGGAGTTTCTGTCCATGACGGCCCCTTCATGAAGGGGAGGGTGTCACGAGGCCATGGAGGTTTTCCCACGATGGGAATTGTGAGATGCTCCAAACCGCAATGATTCCTTCCGTGGGACAGTCGAGACCTGCTGGATGGTTCCAGGACATCCCATAAGGAAGCTATCCAGAGCAGGGTTCTAAGGATGGATGCCTGGGCAGCCTGCCTCCCATTCCAGGTGTCTCATAGCACCAAGGCAAGTTCGATCTGCTGGATCTAGGGGAGTAACCGAGGCGGGTGTGTTGAAATGTGTGAGTTGAGGATGGGTCATGATGTGCATTTTTGTCCATGGAGACCTTGGAATGGGGTGCTTGATCCGGGGCGTTGAGGGATGTTCATAACCGGAGGTTTTGATGGAGCTCTAAAGAGTACGTTTCCTATGTAGAGAAGAGAATTGTTTTGATGAGTGCCTAAGGAATCTCCCATATGCTGGTATTGGAAACCAGGCCTCTGAGGAGAGATGCCTGGAAACAAAAGCAATGGATATGATTAGGGCCTAGGTGCCTGTCCGGTTCAATCTCTTTCCTGGGGATACGTGTCTATGGATCTGAGGGGAGGTAGTTGCTCGGCTTGTGTCAGATCGCCCCTGTTTGTCCTGGGCAGCCTATAATATTGGGAATGGCCTCGGGATTTTGAGTTTTCTCCTAATCTATAGGGTTGTGGCCAATGGAATGGGCAGAAATCCCTTGGAGAGGGCAGGCACAGTTCTGAGTTTGGCTCTAGGGGCCCAGCCTTGAGGGTGTGTGTGCCAGGCCTGTGTGGACAGAAGTCTGAAAACAAAAATTCCGCTTAGGATTGGGGACATAGGTATGGCAAGCCCAATCTACAGACCGTGATAACACTTCGGGATATGAAAAAAGGGTGAGTTTGAGGTGCTTGCTCAGTTTTGTCTCTGGATTTGTGTCAACAATGTGGGTCGAATGCTGGCGTGGCCTCATGGGTTGTGGACGGCTTTTCCTTCTCTGAGGATTTGACCCAATCCCAAGAGTTTGGGTACATTCTGTGGGATGGGAGGTGTCCTTTCTGTTTTTTTATTTTATTTTATGTACCTCATGTGTGCCAATAAAAGAGGGATTCCAGAGCAGAGTCCTTGGTAGGGACAAACTGGATAACCCCACCTCTGTTTAAGTTTGGGGGCCTAGGGGCATGGCAAGTACAATATGTGGGGGCTCTTGATTCAGACACTGAGAGGTCTTCCTTGAGGACAGGGCTCATGCTGAGGGTCACAATGCCTATTTGTGCCCAACAAGGCCCTCAAGCATGGGAAGGGCCTCATGGGCCACGCTGGATTCTCCTACACTGAACGTTGGAGAATATGCCAACCACAAGGTTTCCGGCCATGGCGAAGGAAGAGTTTGTGATTTCTGCATCACGTTCACCCCTGGACAGTGATGGGAGTTTAGGTCTAGGTTCTGAAACCGAAACCCGAGGTTGGGAAGAGATGAAGACCTAAGGACCTGATGGATACAATGATCTCAGTGTGTGGCTAGCTGTTGAGCGTAGGTCTGGAGGTGTGGGCTCATGCTGTGTCAGACAGGGCATTAGACAGGTTAGACTGCATATGTGGGGTGCAGTCGAGTGGCGTTCAGTTGATCCTCATTCGGGTTTCTAGGTAGCTCCATAAGGAAATATTTTTCTTCTGGAGGGCAGGCAGAGTGCTGCATTGTGGCCCCAGTATTGCCAAATTGTAGGGCTTTTGGGCCAGGGGTGTGAGGACGGTAGTCTGAGAACACAAACTAGGCTTAGTTTTTGGGGTGTGGGCACAGAAGGCACACTCTGCAGAGCTGAATCAAGATCTCATGCACCTGAAGCCAGGGCGAATATCAGACGTTTGCTCAGGTTGGAGTTTCTATCCATGATGGTCCCTTTATAAAGTGGAGCGTCTCAAGAGGCCATGAAGATTTTCCCACAATGGGAGTTGTGAGATGCACCAGACTGCAAAGATTACTTCTGTGGGACACTTGGGACCTGTTGGATGGCTCTAGGATGTCCCATATGGAATGACTCCAGAGTAGGGTTCTAAGGATGGATGCCTGGGCAGCCCGCCTCCCATTCTAGTTGTCTCCTAGCAACAAGGCAGGTTTGATCTGCAGGCCCTGGGGGAGAAACCAAGGGGGATGAGTTGACATGGACTCTACAGAGGATAGATCATAATGTGGGTTTAAGTCCATGGATACCTTGGAATGGGGCACTTGATCCGGGGCCCTGAAAGATTCTCCTAAACAGAGGTTTTTATAGAGCTCCAAAGAGTACATTTCCTATGTGGAGACGAGATTTTTCTATGAGTGCCTCAGTAATCCCCCATATGCTGGTATTGGTAACCAGGCCTCTGAGGAGAGATGCCTGGATACAAAAGCAATGGATCTCATTAGGGCCTAAGTGCCTGTCCAGTTCAATCTTATTCTATGGGGATATCTGTCTCTGGGTCTGAGTGGAGGTAGTTTCCTAACTTGTGAAAGATCATCCCTGTTTGCCCTGGCCAGCCAACACTATTGGGATGGCCTCGGGGTGTTTGGAGGTTTCTCCTAATCTATAGGGTTGTGGCCAATGGAAATGACAGAATTCCCCTGGAGAAGGAAGCCACAGTCCTCAGGTGTGGCTCCAGGGGCCCCGCTTGGATGGTGTGTGGGCCAGGACTGTGGGGACAGAAGTCTGAAAACACAAACTCAGCTTAGGTTTGGGGATGTATGTATGAAGGCTCTATCTACAGACCGTGAGAATTTTCTGGGCTATGAATAAAGGGCGAGTATATGGCGTTTGCTCAGGCTTTTGTCTCTGGATTTTGTGCCTACGGTGGCCGTGGAACGTCGGGGTGTCCTGAAGGGCCATGGACAAGTCTTTCTCTGGTGATTTGGCCTGATCCCAAGTGGTTGGGATCATTCTGTGGATGGGAAGAGTCATTTTTGTATTTTTTTTTTTTTTTTACCTCAGGTGTCCCACCAAAGAGGGAATCCAGAGCAGTGCCCTGAGTAGGGGTGACTAGACATCTCTAACTCTGGTTGAGATTGGGGGACTAGGGGCTTGGAAAGCCCCATATGTGGGCTGTTGTCCAGTCATTAAGAGGCTTTACATGAGGATAGGGCTCACGCTGAGGGTCACAATGTGTGTTTTTGCAAATTGTAGCCCTCAGGGATAGGTGGGGCCTCATAGTCCATGCTGCTTTCTCCTACAATGAACGTTGGACCACATGCCAACCACAAGGTTTCTTGCCATGGCGAAGGAGAAGTTCTGATTCTTGTATCACGTTCACTCCTGAGCAGTGAGTGGAGATAAGGTCTAGGTTCTGAAGGTGAAAACAGAGGTTGGGTAGAGATGATGGCCGAAAGCCATTGTGGGTTTGATATGCTCAGTGTACTGCCAGATGTCTGGGTGTTGGACTGGAGGTCTGCCTTCAGGCTGTGTCAGACAGGGCTTTAGTGCACAGGCTAGATTGTATAATTGGGGTATGGTCGAGTGGCATGCAAGTTGTTACTCATTTGGCGTTTCTGGTTAGCCCTATAGGGCAACATTTTTCTTCTGGAGGGCAGGAAGAGTGCTGCATTGTGTCTCCAGAATTGCCAAACTGGAGGGATGTGGCCAGGATTGTGAAGACGGAAGTCTGAGAACACAAGTTAGTCTTAGGTTTCGGGGCGAGGGGCACAGCAGGCACACTCTCAAGTGCTGAATCGTGATCTCGTGCTTATGAATTCAGGGCGCGGATCAGACTTTGGCTTAGGATGGAGTTTCTGTCCATGATGGCCCATTTATGAAGGTGTGGGGGGCATCATGAGGAAATGGAGGTTTTCTCACAGTGGGATTGTGTGATGCTTCAAACCACAAGGATTCATTCTGCGAGACAGTCAAGACAGGTTGGTTGGATTCAAGACGTCCCATAATGTAATTCTCCAGAGCAGGGTTCTAAGGATGGATGCCTGGGCAGCCCACCTCGCATTCCAACTGTCTCCTAGTGACAAGGCAGGTTTGATCTGCTGGCTCTGGGTGAGCAGCCGAGAGGGCTGATTTGAAATGGACTCTCCTGTGGATGGATCATAATGTAAGTTTGTGTCCTTGGCGACCTTGGAATTGGGCCATGGTGCCAGCGCCCTGAAGGATCCTCCTAACCTGAGGTATTGACACAGCTCCAAAGAGCAAGTTTCTCGTGTGGAGATGTGATCTGTTCTGATTGTCCTTAGGAAACCCCCATATTATTATATTGGAAACCAGGCCTCTGAGGAGAGATACATAGAAACCAAAGCAATGGCTCAGAATTTGGCTCAGGTTGGAGTTTCTGTCCATGATGGCCCCTTTATAAAGGGCAGCACCTCATGACGCCATGTAGGTTTTCCCACGATAGGAGTTGTGAGATGCTCCAATCTGCAAGGATTCCTTCTGCAGGGCAGTCAAGACCTGTTGGAAGGCTCCCAGGACATCCCATATGGAAAGGCGCCAGAGCAGGATTCCAAAGATGGATGCTTAGAGAGTCTGCTTTGCATTCCAGTTGTCTCCTAGGGACAAGGCCGGTTTGATATTCTGGCTCTGGGGGAGTAATCAACGGGGCTGAGTTGAAATGTACTCTCCCGCCGAATGGTCATAATGCGGGTTTGTGTCCATGGAGACCTTGGAATAGGGCGGTGGCTCCGGTTACCTGAAGGTTTCTCCTAACTGGAGGTTTTTACAGAGCTCCAAAGGATAAGTTTCCCATGTGGAGACAAGATTTGTTCTGATTGGTATCTCTGGAATCCCCCATATGGTGGTATTGGAACACAGGCCTCTGAGGAGAGATGCTTAGAAACAAAAGCAATGGAACCAATTACGTTCTAGGGGCCTGTCCAGTTTAACACCTTTCTCTTGGGATATCTGTCTACGGTTGAGTTGAGGTCGTTGCTCAGCTTGTGACAGATCACCCCTCTTTGTACTGGGCGGCCTACACTATTGGAATGGCCTCTGGGACTTTGGAGGTTTCTCCTAATCTGTAGGGTTGTGGCCAATGGAATGGGAAGAATTTCCTTGGAGAGGGCAGGCACAGTCCTGAGGTGTGGCTCCAGGGGCCTCAGCCTGGAGGGTGTGTGGGACAGGGATGTCAGGATAGAAGGCTGAAAACACGGTTTGGGGACGTAGGTATGGCAGGCCCAATCTACAGACTATGAGGAGAATTTTTGGGGCTATGACCTAAGGGTGAGGCTTATGTCTCTGGATTTTGTGTCAATAGTGGCCGTGGAATGTCCGGCTGGCCTCATGGGCCATGGAGGAGACTTTCTCTCTGGGGATGGCCTGATCCCAAGTGATTGGGGTCATTCTGTGGGTAAGAGGAATCCTTTCTGTGTTTACTTACCTCAAATGTGCCACCAAAGAGGGATTCCAGAGCAGAGCCCTGAGTAGGGGTGACTAGATGTATCTACCTCTGGTTAAGATTGGGTGACTTGGGGCATGGCAGGCCTCATGTGGGCTCATGGTCCAGCCACTTAGAGGCTTTACTTGAGGACAGGGTTCAAACTGAGGGTCCCAATGTGTGTTTGTGCCCACCGCAGCTCTTAAGCATGTGCAGGGCCTCAGGGACCCTACACTACCCTAGGGGCCCTACTACTACTCCTGTAGGCCCTACAGGGGTCCTACACTGAACTTTGGATAAGATGCCAACCACAAGATTCTGGCGAGAGGGAAGGAGGAGTTATGATTTCTGCATCACGTTCACCCATGGGAAATGAGTAGAGATAAGGTCTAGGTTTCTGTAGCCTGAAAACCAGGTTGGAAAGAGATGGCAACCTAAGGCCATGGCGGTTCTGATGTTGTCAGTGTATGGCAAGCTGTCTGGGTGTCGGTTGGGAATTCAGGCCTCAGGTTGTGTCAGACAGGGCATTAGTGCACAGGCTAGACTATATAATTGGTGTACAGTTGAGTGGCATGCAGGTTTATCCTCATTTGAGGTTTCTGGGGAGACCCATAGGGCAACGTTTTTCTTCTAGAGCGCAGGCAGAGTGCAGCGCTGTGTCATCAGAAATCCCAAAATGGAGGGCGTGTGGTCCAGGAGAGTGAGGAGGAGGAAATCTGAGAAACACTAGCTATGCTTAGGTTTTGGGGTGAGGGCACAGCAGGTACACTCTGAAGAGATTAATCAAGATCTCGTTCATCTGAAGTCAAGGCGAAGATCAGCCGTTGGGTCAGGTTGGAGTTTCTTTCCATGATCCGCCTTCATGAAGATTGGGGGCATCATGTGACCTTGGAAGCTTTCCATGATATGAGTTGTGAGGTGGTCCATGCACAAGGACTCCTGTGGGACAGTCGACAACTGTTGGATGGCTCAAGGATGTCCCATAAAGAACGACGCAAGACAGGGTTCTAAGGGTTCTAATGATCTCTAAGGAGAGATGCCTGGAAACCAAAGCAATAGATCCGATAGGTGCGTATGGGCCTGCTCGTTCCTTTTTACCTCAGGGGACATCAGTGTATTGGTCTGAGTGGCAGTAGGTGCTCAGATGGGCCCAGATTGCCCCTGCTTGTCCTGAGAAGCCACAAATATTGGGATGGCCTCAGGGACTTTGGTGGTTTATCCTATTAGTAGGGTTCTGGCCATTGGAATGGGCACATACAATTCCCTTGGAGAGGGCAAGCACAGTCTTCATGTTTGGCTCCAGGGTCCTGAGCCTGTAGGGTGTGTAAGCCTGAAAACCGAGTTTGAGAAGAGTTGACAAACTAAGGCCATGACGGGTCTGATGTGCTCAGTGTATGGCCAGCTTTCTGGGTGGGAACAGGAGGTCCAGGCTCAGGCTGTCAGAGGGGCCATTAGTGCCCAGGTCAGCCTATATATTGGGGGTACAGCCGAATGGCGTGCAGGATGATCCTCATTTGGGATTTCTGGGTAGCCCCAGAGGGCAATGTTTTGCTCTGGAGGGCAGGCAGAGTGCTGCATTGTAGTTCTGGATTGCCAAATTGGAGGGCTTGTGGGCCAGTAGTCTGAGGACGGAAGCCTGAGAACCCAAGCTAGGCCTAGGTTTCTGGATGAGGATATGGCAGGCACAATCTACAGACCTGAATCGAGTTCACATGCATCTGAAGTCAGGGCGAGGTTCAGACGATCGCTCAGGTTGGACATTCTGGCATGATGGCCCCTTCTTGAAGGGGGGGTACATCACGAGGCCATGGGGGTTTTCCGAGGATGGGAGTTGTGAGAAGCTCCCAACTGCAAAGATTCTTCTGCAGGACAATTGAGACCTGTTGGTTGGCTCCAGGACAACGATTCCGAGCAGGGTTCTAAGGATAGAGGGCTGGGTAGTCCACCACGCATTCCAATTGTCTCCAAGCAACAAGACAGGTTATATCTGCTGGATCTGGGGGAGCAACCGATTTGGCTGAGTTGAAATGGACTCTCCCGTGGATGTGTCCTAATATGATTTTGTGTCCATGGAGACCTTGGAATGAAGCGGTGGCACTGGTGCCCTGAAGGGTTCTCCTAAAGTGAGGCTTTCACAAAGCTCCATCGTGCAAGTTTCCCATGTGTAGATGAGATTTGTTCTGATGGGTGAGTCAAGAAACAGCCATATGCTGTTATTGAAATCCAGGTCTCTGAGGAGAGATGCCTGGAAACCAAAGCAATGGATCCGATAGGTGCCAAGGGGCATGTTCGTGCCTTTTTACCTCTGGGGACATCATTCTACGGGTCTGAGTGCCGGTAGGTGCACAGATGGGCCCAGATTGCCCCTGTTTGTCCTGGGAAGCCGCAAATATTTGGATGGCCTCAGGGACTTTGGAGGTTTATCCTCTTAGTAGGGTTGTGGCCATTGGAATGGGCACACACAATTCCCTTGGAGAGGGCAAGCACAGTCGTCAGGTTTGGTTCCAGGGGCCTGAGCCTGTAGGGTGTGTAGGCCAGGGTTGTTTGGACAGTTGTCTAAAAACACAAACTCGGCTTATGTTTCGGCTCATAGGTATGGCGGGACTGATCTACAGTCCATGAGGAGAACTCTTCGGGATATGAAAAAAGGGCGAGTGTGAGGCTCTTGCTCAAGTTTTTGTCTCTGGATATCGTGTCACTCATGGTCGTGAAATTTCCGGGTGACTTCATGGGAAATGGACGAGTCTTACTCTTTGGGGTGTTGGCCCCGTCCAAAGACTTTGGGGTCATTCTGTGGGATGGAAGAAGTCCGTTGTTCTGTTGATGTTGATTTGTTTTTTTTTTTTGTTATTCAACCTCAGGTGTCCCACCAAATGAGGGATTCCAGAGTAGAGCCCTGGGGAGGGGCGACTGGACAACCAGAAACCTGGTTAAAAACTGGGGCCTAGGGACTTGTCAAGTCCATTATGACATCTAATGGTCCAGCCACTGAGAGGACGTACTAGAGGACAGGACTCACGCTGAGGGTATCAATGCGTGTTTATGCCCTCGTCGCACTCAAGAATGGGCGGGGCCTCAGGGTGAAAGCTGGTGTCTCCTACACTGAACGTTGGACATCATGCCAACCACAATGTTTCTTTCCATGGGTAAGGAAGAGTTCTGATTTCTGTATCACAGTCACCCCTGGGCAGTGATTGGAGATAAGGTCTAGGTTCTGAAGACTGAAAACTGAGGTAGGGAAGAGATGATGACCTAAGGCCATGGCGGGTCTGACGTGCTCAGTGTGCGGTCAGCTGTCTGGGTGTTGGTCACGAGGTCCGGGCTCAGGTTGTCAGACAGTGCATTAGTGCCCAGGTTAGACTATATCTTTTGGGTGCATTCGAGTGCCTTGTATGTTCTTATCTGAAGTATTCTTCAGGATATGAAGAATGAGAGAGTCTGAGGCGAGTGCTCAGGGTTTTGTCTCTGGATTTTGTATCAGCGATGGCCGTGGAATGTTGGGGAGGCCTCATGGGCCATGGACCAATCTTGCTCTCTGTGGATTTGGCCCGATCCCAATTGTTTTTCGTCAATCTGTGGGATGGGAGGACTCTTTTTCAGGTTTGTTACCTCAGGGGTCCCACCAAAAGAGGAATTCCAAAGGAGAGCCCTGGGGAAGAGTGAAGGGACAACCCGAACTATGTTTAAAAATTGGGGCCTAGGGGCATGGCAAGCCCAATATGCTGTCTCTCCATCCAGCCACTGTGAGGCCTTACCTGAGGACAGGGCTCAGGCTGAGGGTCACAATGTGTGTTTGTGACCAATGTGGCCCGCAAGCATGGGCGGGGCCTCATGGGCCACACTGGTTTCAAGTACACTGAACCTTGGACAACATGCCAACCACAAGGTTTCTTGCCATGGGGAAAGAGTTTTGATTTCTGCATCATTTCCATACCCGGGCCGTGATTGGAGATAAGGTCTAGGTTCTGAAGCGTGAAAATCGAGATTGAGAAGAGATGACGACCTAAGGCCATGGCGGGTCCGATGTGCTCAGTGTGCGGCCAGCTGTCTGGGTGGGGCCATGAGGTCCTGGCTTAGGCTGTGTCAGAATGGGCATTAGTGCCAAGGTCAGCCTATATATTTGGGGTACAGCCAAATGGCGTGCAGGTTGATCCTCATTTGGCTTTCTGGGTAGCCCCAGAGGGCAATGTTTTTCTTCTGTAGGGAAGGCAGAGTGCTGCATTGTACTTCTGGATTGCCAAACTCGAGGGCTTGTGGGCCAGTAGACTGATCACGGAAGTCTGAGAACCCAAGCTAGGCCTAGTTTTCTGTGTGCGGATATGGCAGGCACAATCTATGGTCCTGAATCGAGATCTCGTGCATCTGAAGACAGGGCAAGGATAAGACGATCGCTCAGGTTAGACATTCTGTCCCTGATGGCCCCTTCTTGAAGGGGGGGTGGATCACGAGGCCATGGGGGTTTTCCCAAGATGGGAGATGAGAGAAGCTCCCAACTGCAAAGATTCTTCTATAGGGCAATTGAGACCTGTTGGTTGGCTTCAGGACAACGTTTCCGAGCAGGGTTATAAGGATGGATGGCTGGGTAGGCCACTTCGCATTCCAATTGTCTCCAAGCAACAGACAGGTTATATCTGCTGGATCTGGGGGAGCAACCGAGGAGGCTGAGTTCAAATAAACTCTCCCGTGGATGTGTCATAATATGATTTTGTGTCTATGGAGACCTTGGAATGAAGTGGTGGCACTGGGGCCCTGAAGGGTTCTCATAAAGAGAGGCTTTCACACATCTCCATCGTGCAAGTTTCCCATGTGTAGATGAGATTTGTTCTGATGGGTGAGTCAAGAAACAGCCATATGCTGTTATTGAAATCCAGGCCTCTGAGGAGAGATGCCTGGAAGCCAAACCAATGGATCCGATATGTGCCTAGGGGCCTGCTCGTTCCTTTTTACCTCTGGGGACATCAGACTACGGGTCTGAGTGCAGGTAGGTGCTCAGATGGGCCCAGATTGCCCCTGTTTGTCCTGGGAAGCCACCAATATTGGGATGGCCTCAGGGACTTTGGATGTTTATCCTCTTAGTAGGGTTGTGGCCATTGGAATGGGCACATAAAATTCCTTGGAGAAGGCAAGCACAGTCGTCAGGTTTGGCTCCAGGGGCCTGAGCCTGTAGGGTGTGTAGACCAGGGCTGTTTGGATAGTTGCCTGAAAGCACAAGCTCGGCTTATGTTTCGGGTCATAGGTATGGCAGGACTGATCTATAGACCATGAGGAGAACCCTTCGGGATATGAAAAAAGGGCGAGTGTGAGGCTCTTGCTCAGGTTTTTGTCTCTCGATATCGTGTCACTCATGGTCATGAAATTTACGGGTGACTTCATGGGAAATGGACGAGTCGTACTCTCTGGGGGTTTGGCCCCGTCCAAAGACTTTGGGGTCATTCTGTGGGATGGAAGAAGTCCTTTGTTCTGTTGTTGATGATTTGTTTTGTTTTGTTTTTCAACCTCAGGTGTCCTACCAAATGAGGGATTCCAGAGTAGAGCCCTGGGGAGGGGCGACTGGACAACCATAAATGTGGTTAAAAATTGGGGCCTAGGGACATGTCAAGCCCATTATGACATCAAATGTTCCAGCCAGTGAGAGGACGTACTAGAGGACAGGACTCACAGTGAGGGTCACAATGCGTGTTTATGCCCTCGTCGCACTCAAGAATGGGCGGGGCCTCCGGGTGAATGCTGGTTTCTCCTACACTGAACGTTGGACAACATGCCCACCAGAAGGTTTCTTGCCATGGGTAAGGAAGAGTTCTGATTTCTGCATCACAGTCAGCCCTGGGCAGTGATTGGAGATAAGGTCTAGGTTCTGAAGCCTGAAAACAGAGGTAGGGAAGAGATGATGACCTAAGGCTATGGCGGGTCTGATGTACTCAGTGTGCGGTCAGCTGTCTGGGTGTTGGTCACGAGGTCCGGGCTCATGTTGTCAGACAGTGCATTAGTGCCCAGGTTAGACTATATATTTTGGGTGCATTCCAGTGCCGTGTAGGTTCTTATCTGAAGAACTCTCAGGATATGGAGAATGAGCGAGTCTGAGGCGCGTGCTCAGGCTTTTGTCTCTGGATTTTGTTACAGCGATGGCCCTGGAATGTTTGGGAGGCCTCATGGGCCATGGACGAATCTGGCTCTCTGTGGATTTGGCCCGATCCCAATTGTTTTTCGTCAATCTGTGGGATGGGAGGACACTTTTTCAGGTTTGTTACCTCAGGGGTCCCACCAAAAGAGGAATTCCAAAGCAGAGCCCTGGGGAAGAGTGAAGGGACACCCCGAACTACGGTTAAAAATTGGGGCCTAGGGCCATGGCAAGCAAAATATGCTGTCTCTCCATCCAGCCACTGAGAGGCCTTACCTGAGGACTGGGCTCAGGCTGAGGGTCACAATGTGTGTTTGTGACCAATGTGGCCCGCAAGCATGGGCGGGGCCTCATGGGCCACACTGGTTTCAAGTACACTGAACCTTGGACAACATGCCAACCACAAGGTTTCTTGCCATGGGGAAAGAGTTTTATTTCTGCATCATTTCCATACCCGGGCCGTGATTGGAGATAAGGTCTAGGTTCTGAAGCCTAAAATCAAGATTGAGAAGAGATGACGACCTAAGGCCATGGCGGGTCCGATGTGCTCAGTGTGCGGCCAGCTGTCTGGGTGGGGCCAGGAGGTCCTGGCTCAGGCTGTGTCAGAAAGGGCATTAGTGCCAAGGTCAGCCTATATATTTGGGGTACAGCCGAATAGCGTGCCCCGTTGATCCTCTTTTGGGGTTTCTGGGTAGCCCCATGTGGCAATGTTTTTCTTCTGGTAGGCAGGAAGAGTGCTGCATTGTAGTTCTGGATTGCCAAACTGGAGGGCTTATGAGCCAGCAGTCTGAGGACGGAAGTCTGAGAACCCAAGCTCGGCCTAGGTTTCTGGGTGAGGATATGACAGTCACAATCTACAGACCTGAATCGAGATCTCGTGCATCTGAATTCATGGCGAAGATCAGAAGATCACTCAGGTTGGACATTCTGTCGCTGATGGCCCCTTCTTGAAGGGGTGGTGGATCACGAGGCCATGGTGGTTTTCCCACGATGGTAGTTGTGAGAAGCTCCCAACTGCAAAGATTCTTCTGCAGGACAATTGAGACCTGTTGGTTGGCTCCAGGACAACGATTCCGAGCATGGTTCTAAGGATGGATGGCTGCGTAGCCCACCTCGCATTCCAATTGTCTCCAAGCAACAAGACAGGTTAGATCTGCTGGATCTGGGGGAGCAACCGAGGAGGCTGAGTTGAAATGGACTCTCCCGTGGATGTGTCCTAATATGATTTTGTGTCTATGGAGACCTTGGAATGAAGCGGAGGCACTTGGGCCCTGAAGTGTTCTCCTAAAGAGAGGCTTTCACATAGCTCCATCATGCAAGATTCCCATGTGTAAATGAGATTTGTTCTGATGGGTGAGTCAAGAAACAGCCATATGCTGTTATTGAAATACAGCCCTCTGAGGAGAGATGCCTGGAAACCAAAGCAATGAATCCGATATGTGCCTAAGGGCCTGTTCGTTCCTTTTTACTTCTGGGGACAACAGTCTAAGGGTCAGAGGGCCGGTAGGTGCTCAGATGGGCCCAGATTGCCCCGTTTGTCCTGGGAAGACACAAATACTGGCATGGCCTCAGGGACTTTGGAGGTATCTTCTTAGTAGGGTTGTGACTTTGGAATGGGCACATACAATTCCCTTGGAGAGGGCAATCGCAGTCGTCAGGTTTGGCAACAGTGGCCTGAGCCTGTATGGTGTATAGGGCAGGGCTGTTTGGACAGTTGTCTGAAAACACAAACTCGGCTTATGTTTCAGGTCATAGGTAGGGCAGGACTGATCTACAGACCATGAGGAGAACTCTTTGGGATATGAAAAAAGGGCGAGTGTGAGGCTCTTGCTCAAGTTTTTGTCTCTGGATATCGTGTCACTCATGGTCGTGAAATTTCCGGGTGACATCATGGGAAATGGACGAGTCTTACTCTCTGGGGGTTTGGCACAGTCTAAAGAGTTTGGGGTCAATCTGTGGGATGGAAGAAGTCCGTTGTTCTGTTGTTGTTGATTTGTTTTGTTTTGTTTTTCAACCTCGGGTGTCCCACCAAATGAGGGATTCCAGAGTAGAGCCCTGGGGAGGGGCGACTGGACAACGAGAAATCTGGTTAAAATTTGGGGCCTAGGGACATGTCAAGCCCATTATGACATCTAATGGTCCAGCCACTGAGAGGACGTACTAGAGGACAGGACTCACGCTGAGGGTCACAATGCGTGTTTATGCCCTCGTCGCACTAAAGAATGGGCGGGGCCTCACGGGTGAATGCTGGTTTTTTCCTACACTGAATGTTGGACAACATGCCAACCACAAGGTTTCTTGCCATGGGTAAGGAAGATTTTCTGATTTCTACATCACAGTGACCCATGGGAAGTAATTGTAGATAAGATCTAGGTTCTGAAGCCTGAAAACTGAGGTAGGGAAGAGATGTTGACCTAAGGCCATGGCGGGTCTGATGTGCTCAGTGTGCGGTCAGCTGTCTGGGTGTTGGTCACGAGGTCCGGGCTCAGGTTGTCAGACAGTGCATTAGTGCCCAGGTTAGACTATATATTTTGGGTGCATTCAAGTGCCGTGTAGGTTCTTATCTGAAGAACTCTTCAGGATATGAAGAATGAGCGAGTCTGAGGCGCGTGCTCAGGCTTTTGTCTCTGGATTTTATTTCAGCGATGGCCGTGGAATGTTGCGGAGGCCTCATGGGCCATGGACGAATCGTGCTCTCTGTGGACTTGGCCCGATGCCAATTGCTTTTCGTCAATCTGTGTGATGGGAGGACTCCTTTCAGGTTTGTTTCGTCAGGTGTCCCACGAAAGAGGAATTCCAAAACAGAGCCCTGTGGAAGACTGAAGGGACAACCCGAACTAGAGTTAAAAATTGGGGCCTAGGGGCATGGCAAGCCCAAAATGCTGTCTCTCCATCCAGCCACTGATAGGCCTTACCTGAGGACTGGGCTCAGGCTGAGGGTCACAATGTGTGTTTGTGACCAATGGGGCCCACAAACATGGGCGGGGCTTCATGGTCCACACTGGTTTCAACTACACTGTACCTTGGACAACATGCCAACCACAAGTTTTCTTGCCATAGGGAAAGAGGTCTGATTTCAAATCCGGGCCTTGATTGGAGATAAGGTCTAGGTTCTGAAGTCTGAAAACCCAGGTTGAGAAGAGATGACGACCTTAGGCCATGATGGGTCGATGTGCTCATTGTGCGGCCAGCTGTCTAGGTGGGGCCAGGAGGTCCAGGCTCAGGCTGTGTAAGAAAGGGCATTAGTGCCCATGTGAGCCTATATATTTGGGGTACAGCCGAATGGCGTGCCCCGTTGATCCTCATATGGGTCTTCAGTGTAGCCCCAGAGGGCAATGTTTTTATTCTGGAGGGCAGGCAGAGTGCTGCATTGTCATTCTGGATTGCCAAACTGGAGGGCTTTGGGCCAGTAGTCTGAGGACGGAAGTCTGAGAACCCAAGGCAGGTCTAGGTTTCTGGGTGAGGATATGGCATACACAATCTACAGACCTGAATCGAGATCTCGTGCATCTGAAGTCAGGGCAAGGATCAGACGATCGCTCAGGTTGGACATTCTGTCCCTGATGGCTCCTTCTTGAAGGGGGGGGCGGATCACGAGGCCATGGGTGTTTTTCCCACGATGCTAGTTGTGAGAAGCTCCCAACTGCAAAGATTCTTCTGCAGGACAATTGAGACCTGTTGGTTGGCTCCAGGACAACGATTCGGAGCAGGGTTCTAAGGATGGATGGCTGGGTAGCCCACCTCGCATTCCAATTGTCTGCAAGCAACAAGGCAGGTTAGATCTGCTGGATCTGGGGGAGCAACCGAGGAGGCTGAGTTGAAATGGACTCTCCCGTGGATGTGTCCTAATATGGTTTTGTGTCTATGGAGACCTTGGAATGAAGCGGTGGCACTGGGGCCCTGAAGGGTTCTCATAAAGAGAGGCTTTCACACAGCTCCATCGTGAAAGTTTCCCATGTGTAGATGAGATTTGTTCTGATTGGTGAGTCAAGAACAGCCATATGCTGTTATTGAAATCCAGGCCCCTGAGGAGAGATGCCTGGAAACCAAAGCAATGGATCCGATAAGTGCCTAGGGGCATGTTCGTGCCTTTTTACCTCTGGGGACATTAGTCTACGGGTGTGAGTGCAGGTAGGTGCTCAGATGGGTCCAGATTGCACCTGTTTGTCCTGGGAAGCCACAAATATTGGGATGGTCTCAGGGACTTTGGAAGTTTATCCTATTAGTAGGGTTGTGGCCATTGGAATGGGCACAAACAATTCGCTTGGAGAGGGCAAGCACAGTCGTCAGGTTTGGCTCCAAGGGCCTGAGCCTGTAGGGTGTGTAGGCCAGGGGTGTTTGGACATTTGTCTGAAAACACAAACTCAGCTTATGTTTCGGGTCATAGGTATGGCAGGACTGATCTACAGACCATGAGGAGAACACTTCGGGATATGAAAAAAGGGCGAGTGTGAAGCTCTTGCTCAAGTTTTTGTCTCTGGATATCGTGTCACTCATGGTCGTGAAATTTCCGGGTGACTTCATGGAAAATGGACGAGTCTTACTCTCTGGGGGTTTGGCCCCGTCCAAAGAGTTTTGGGTCTTTCTGTGGAATGGAAGAAATCCGTTGCTCTGTTGTTCTTGATTTGTTTTGTTTTTTTTTTTCAACCTCAGGTGTCCCACCAAATGTGGGATTCCAGAGTAGAGCCCTGGGGAGTTGTGACTGGACAACCAGAAATCTGGTTAAAATTTGGGGCCTAGGGACATGTCAAGCCCATTATGACATCTAATGGTCCAGCCACTGAGAGGACGTACTAGAGGACAGTACTCACGCTGAGGGTCACAATCCGTGTTAATGCCCTCGTCGCACTGAAGAATGGGCGGGGACTCAGGGTGAATGCTGGTGTCTCCTACACTGAACATTGGACAACATGCCAACAACAAGGTTTCTTGCCATAGGTAAGGAAGATTTCTGATTTCTACATCACAGTGACCCGTGGGAAGTGATTGGAGATAAGATCTAGGTTCTGAAGCCTGAAAACTGAGGTAGGGAAGAGATGTTGACCTAAGGCCATGGCGGGTGTGTTGTGCTCAGTGTCCGGTCAGCTGTCTGGGTGTTGGTCACGAGGTCCGGGCTCATGTTGTCATACAGTGCATTAGTGCCCAGGTTAGACTATATATTTTGGGTGCATTCGAGTGACGTGTAGGTTCTTATCTGAAGAACTCTTCAGGATATGAAGAATGAGCGAGTCTGAGGCGCGTGCTCAGCCTTTTGTCTCTGGATTTTGTATGATGATCGATGGCCTGGAATGTTGGGGAGGCCAAATGGGCCATGGACGAATATTGCTCTCTGTGGACTTGTCCCGATGCCAATTGCTTTTCGTCAATCTGTGTGTGATGGGAGGATTCCTTTCAGGTTTGTTTCGTCAGGTGTCCCACCAAAGAGGAATTCCAAAGCAGAGCCCTGTGGAAGACTGAAGGGACAACCCAAACTATGGTTAAAATTTGGGGACTAGGATCATGGCAAGCCCAATATGCTGTCTCTCCATCCAGCCACTGAGAGGCCTTAACTGAGGACTGGGCTCATGCTGAGGGTCACAATGTGTGTTTGTGACCAATGTGGCTCGCAAGCATGGCGGGGCATCATGTGCCACACTGGTTTCGACTACACTGAAACTTGGACAACACCAACCACAAGGTTTCTTGCCATAGGGAAAGAGGTCTGATTTCAAATCCGGGCCTTGATTGGAGATAAGGTCTAGGTTCTGAAGCCTCTAAAAACCCAGGTTGAGAAGATAGGACGAACTAAGGCCATGACGGGTCCGATGTGCTCAGTGTGCGGCCAGCTGTCTGGGTGAGGCCAGGATGTCCAGACTCAGACTGTGTAAGAAAGGGCATTAGTGCCCAGGTCAGTCTATATATTTGGGGTACAGCCGTATAGCGTGCCCCGTTGATCCTCATTTGGGGTTTCTGGGTAGCTCCAGAGGGCAATGTTTTTCTTCTGGAGGGCAGGCTAAGTGCTGCTTTGTAGTTCTGTATTGCCAAACTGGAGGGCTTGTGGGCCAGCAGTCTGAGGATGGAAGTCTGAGAACCCAAGAAAGGCTTAGGTTTCTGGGTGAGGATACGGCAGGCACAATCCACAGACCTGAATCGAGATCTCGTGCATCTGAAGTCAAGGCGAGGATCAGACAATCGCTCAGGTTGGACATTCTGTACCTGATGGCCCCTTCTTGAAGGGGGGGGTGGATCACATGGCCATGGGGGTTTTCCCACGATGGGAGTTCTGAGAAGCTCCCAACTGCAAAGATACTTCTGCAGTACAATTGAGACCTGTGGATTGGCTCCAGGACAACGATTCCGAGCATGGTTCTAAGGATGGTTGGCTGGGTAGCCCACCTCGCATTCCAATTGTCTCCAGGCAACAAGACAGGTTAGATCTGCTGGATCTGGGGGAGCAACCGAGGAGGCTGAGTTGAAATGGACTCTCCCGTGGATGTGTCCTAATATGATTTTGTGTCTATGGAGACCTTGGAATGAAGCGGTGTCACTGGGGCCCTGAAGGGTTCTCCTAAAGAGAGGCTTTCACACAGTTCCATCGTGCAGGTTTCCCATGTGTAGATGAGATTTGTTCTGATGGGTGAGTCAAGAACAGACATATGCTGTTATTGAAATCCAGGCCTCTGAGGAGAGATGCCTGGAAACCAAAGCAATGGATCCGATATGTGCCTAAGGGCCTGTTCGCTCCTTTTTACTTCTGGGGACAACAGTCTACGGGTCTGAGTGCAGCTAGGTGCTCAGATGGGCCCAGATTGCCCCATTTGTCCTGGGAAGCCACAAATATTGGGATGGCCTCAACGACTTTGGAGGTTTATACTTTAAGTAGGGTTGTGGCCATTGGAATAGGCACACACAATTCCCTTGGAGAGGGCAAGCACAGTCGTCAGGTTTGGCTGCAGGGGCCTGAGCCTGTAGGGTGTGTAGGCCAGGGGTGTTTGGACATTTGTCTGAAAACACAAACTCGGCTTATGTTTCGGGTCATAGGTATGGCAGGCCTGATCTACAGACCATGAGGAGAACAGTTCGGGATATGAAAAAAGGGCGAGTGTGAGGCTCTTGCTCAAGTTTTTGTCTCTGGATATCGTGTCACTCATGGTCGTGAAATTTCCGTGTGACTTCATGGGAAATGGACAAGTCTTACTCTGTGGGGGTTTGGCCCCGTCCAAAGAGTTTGGGGTCATTCTGTGGGATGGAAGAAGTCCGTTGTTCTGTTGTTGTTGATTTGTTTTCTTTTGTTTTTCAACCTCAGGTGTCCCACCAAATGAGGGATTCCAGAGTAGAGTCTTGGGGACGGGCGACTGGACAACGAGAAATCTGGTTAAAAATTGGGGCCTAGGGACATAACAAGCCCATTATGACATCTAATGGTCTAGCCACTGAGAGGACGTCCTAGAAGATAGGACTCACGCTGAGGGTCACAATGCGTGTTTATGTCCTCGTCGCACTCAAGAATGGGCGGGGCCTCAGGGTGAATGCTGGTTTCTCCTACACTGATCGTTGGACCACATGCCAACCACAAGTTTACTTGCCATGGGTAAGGAAGAGTTCTGATTTCTGCATCACAGTCACCCCTGGGCAGTGATTGGAGATAAGGTCTAGGTTCTGAAGCCTAAAAACTGAGGTAGGGAAGAGATGATGACCTAAGGCCATGGCGGGTCTGATGGGCTCAGTGTGCGGTCAGCTGTCTGGTTGTTGGTCACGAGGTTCGGGCTCAGGTTGTCAAACAGTGAATTAGTGCCCAGGTTAGACTATATATTTTGGGTGCATTCGAGTGCCGTGTAGGTTCTTATCTGACGAACTCTTCAGGATATGAAGAATGAGCGAATCTGAGGCGCGTGCTCAGGCTTTTGTCTCTGGATTTTGTGTCAGCGATGGACGTGGAATGTTGGGGTGGCCTCATGGGCCATGGATGAATCTTGCTCTATGTGGACTTGGCCCGATCCCAATTGTTTTTCGTCAATCGGTGGGATGGGAGGACTCCTTTCAGGTTTGTTACGTCAGGTGTCCCACCAAAAAGAGGAATTCCAAAGCTGAGCCCTGGGGAAGAGTGAAGGGACAACCCGAACTATGGTTAAAAATTGGGGCCTGGGGCTTGGCAAGCCCAATATGCTGTCTCTCCATCCAGCCACTGTGAGGCCTTACGTGAGGACTGGGCTCAGGCTGAGGGTCACAATGTGTGTTTGTGACCAATGGGGACCGCATGCACAGGCGGGGGCATCATGGGCCACACTGGTTCAACTATACTGAACCTTGGACAACATGCCAACCACAAGGTTTATTGCCATGGGAAAAAGTTCTGATTTCTGCATCATTTTTTCAAACCCGGGACGTGATTGGAGATAAGGTCTAGTTTCTGAAGCCTGAAAACCGAGGTTGAGAAGAGATGACGGCCTAAGGCCAAGGCGGGTCCGATGTGCTCAGTGTGCGGCCAGCTGTCTAGGTGGGGCCAGGAGGTCCAGGATCAGGCTGTGTCAGAAAGGGCAATAGTGCCCAGGTCAGCCTATATATTTGGGTTACAGCCGAATATCGTGCAGGTAGATCCTCATTTGGGGTTTTTGGGTAGCCCCGGAGGGCAATGTTTTTCTTCTGGAGGGCAGGCAGAGTGCTGCATTGTAGTTCTGGATTGCCTAACTGGAGGGCTTGTGGGCCAGTAGTCTGAGAACGGAAGTCTGAGAACCCAAGCTAGGCCTAGGTTTCTGGGTGAGGATATGGCAGGCACAATCTACAGACCTGAATCGACATCTCGTGTATCTGAAGTCATGGCGAGGATCAAACGATCGCCTTCTTGAAGGGGGAGGTGGATCACGAGGCCAAGGGTTTTTTCCCACCATGGGAGTTGTGAGAAGCTCCCAACTGCAAAGATTCTTCTGCAGGACAATTGAGACCTGTTGGTTGGCTCCAGGCCAATGATACCAAGCAGGGTTCTAAGGATGGAAAGCTGGGTAGCCCACCTCGCATTCCAATTGTCCTCAAGCAACAAGACAGG
Organism: Mustela putorius furo; assembly: GCF_011764305.1. Lineage (NCBI taxonomy): Eukaryota > Metazoa > Chordata > Mammalia > Carnivora > Mustelidae > Mustela > Mustela putorius. Next base: position 9,121 of record NW_025422234.1, on the reverse strand, counting down.
TTAGATCTGCTGGATCTGGGGACGAACCGAGGAGGCTGAGTTGAAATGGACTCTCCCGTTGATGTGTCCTAATATGATTTTGTGTCTATGGAGATCTTGAAATGAAGTGGTGGAACTGGGGCCCTGAAGGGTTCTCCTAAAGAGAGGCTTTCACACGTTACCATCGTGCAAGTTTCCCATGTGTAGATGAGATTTGTTCTGATGGGTGAGTCAAGAAACAGCCATATGCTGTTATTGAAATCCAGGCCTCTGAGGAGAAATGCGTGGAAACCAAAGTAATGTATACGATAGCTGCCTAGGGGCCTGTTCGTAACTTATTACCTCTGGGGACATCAGTCTACGGTTCTGAGTGCAGGTAGGTGCTCAGATGGGCCCAGATTGCCCCTGTTTGTCCTGGGAAGCCACAAATATTGGGATGGCCTCAGGGACTTTGGAGATTTATCCTATTAGTAGGGTTGTGGCCATTGGAATGGGCACACACAATTCCCTTGGAGAGGGCAAGCACAGTCGTCAGGTTTGGCTCTAGGGGCCTGAGCCTGTAGGGTGTGTAGGCCAGGACTGTTTGGACAGTTGTCTGAAAACACAAACTCGGCTTATGTTTCGGGTCATAGGTATGGCAGGACTGATCTACAGTCCATGAGGAGAACTCTTCGGGATATGAAAAAAGGGCGAGTTGAGGCTCTTGCTCAAGTTTTTGTCTCTGGATATCGTGTCACACATGGTCGTGAAATTTCCGGGTGACTTCATGGGAAATGGACGAGTCTTACTCTCTGTGGGTTTGGCCCCGTCCAAGGACTTTGGGGTCACTCTGTGGGATGGAAGAAGTCTGTTTTTTTTTGTTGTTGTTGATTTGTTTTGTTTTTCAACCTCAGGTTCCCACCAAATGAGGGATTCCAGAGTAGAGCCCTGGGGCGTTGGGACTGGACAACCAGAAATCTGGTTAAAATTTGGGGCCTAGGGACATGTCAAGCCCATTATGACATCTAATGGTCCAGCCACTGTGAGGACGTACTAGAGGACAGGACTCACGCTGAGGGTCACAATGCATGTTTATGCCCACGTCGCACTCAAGAATGGGCGGGGCCTCAGGCTGAAAGCTGGTTTCTCCTACACTGAACGTTGGACAACATGCCAAGCACAAGGTTTCTTGCCATGTGTAAGGAAGAATTCTGATTTCTGCATCACAGTCACCCCTGGGCAGTGATTGAAGATAAGGACTAGATTCTGAAGCCTGAAAACTGAGGTAGGGAAGAGATGATGCCCTAAGGCCATGGCGGGTCAAATGTGCTCAGTGTGCGGTCATCTCTCTGGGTGTTTGTCACGAGGTCCTTGCTCAGGTTGTCAGACAGTGCATTAGTGCCAAGGTTAGACTATATATTTGGGGTGCATTCGAGTGCCGTGTAGGTTCTTATCTGAAGAACTCTTCAGGATATGAAGTATGAGCGAGTCTGAGGCGCTTGCTCAGTCTTTTGTCTCTGGATTTTATATCAGCGATGGCCGTGGAATGTTGGGGAGGCCTCATGGGCCATGGACGAATCTTGCTCTCTGTGGATTTGGCCCGATCCCAATTGTTTTTCGTCAATCTGTGGGATGGGAGGACTCCTTTCAGGTTTGTTACGTCAGGAGTCCCACCAAAAGAGGAATACCAAAGCAGAGCCCTGGGGAAGAGTGAAGGGACAACCCGAACTATGGTTAAAAATTGGGGCCTAGAGGCATGGCAAGCCCAATATGCTGTCTCTCCATCCAGCCACTGAGAGGCCTTACCTGAGGACTGGGCTCAGGCTGAGGGTCACAATGTGTGTTTGTGACCAATGGGGCCCAGGAGCATGGGCGGGGCCTCATGGCCCACACTGTTTCAAGTACACTGAACCTTGGACAACATGCCAACCACAAGGTTTCTTGCCATGGGGAAAGAGTTCTGATTTCTGCATCATTTTCAAACCCAGGCCGTGATTGGATATAAGGTCTAGGTTCTGAAGCCTGAAAACCGAGATTGAGAAGAGATGACGACCTAAGGCCATGGCTGCTCCATGTGCTCAGTGTGCGGCCAGCTGTCTGGGTGGGGCCAGGAGGTCTAGGATCAGGCCTTGTCAGAAAGGGCATTAGTGCCCAGGTCAGCCTATATATTTGGGGTACAGCCGAACGGCGTGCAGGTTGATGCTTATTTGGGGTTTTCTGCGTAGCCCCGGAGGGCAATGTTTTTCTTCTGGAGGGCAGGCAGAGTGCTGCATTGTAGTTCTGAATTGCCAAATTGGAGGTTTTTTTGGACCAGTAGTCTGAGGTCGGAAGTCTGAGAACCCAGGCTAGGCCTAGGTTTCTGGGTGAGGATATGGCCGGCACAATCTATAGTCCTGAATCTAGATCTTGTGCATCTGAAGTCAGGGTGAGGATTAGACAATCGCTCAGGTTGGACATTTTTTCCCTGAGGGCTCCATATTGAATCTGGGGGATCACGAGTCCATGGGGGTTTTCCGACGATGGGAGTTGTGAGAAGGTCCCAATTGCAAAGATTCTTTCGCAGGACAAATGAGACCTGTTTGTTGGCTCCAGGACAACGATTCCGAGCAGGGTTCTAAGGATGGATGGCTGGGTAGCCCACCTCGCATTCCAATTGTCTCCAAGCAACAAGACAGGTCAGATCGGATGGAACTGGGGGAGCAACCGAGGAGGCTGAGTTGAAATGGACTCTCCTGGTTGTGACCTAATATGATTTTGTGTCTATGGAGACCTTGGAATGAAGCGGTGGCACTGGGGCCCTGAAGGGTTCTCCTAAAGAGAGGCTTTCACACAGCTCCATCGTGCAAGTTTCCCATGTGCAGATGAGATTTGTTCTGATGGGTGAGTCAAGAAACAGCCATATTCTGTTATTGAAATCCAGGCCTCTGAGGAGAGATGCCTCGAAACCAAAGCAATGGATCCGATAGTTGCCTAGGGGCCTATTTGTTCCTTATTACCTCTGGGGATATCAGTCTACAGGTCTGAGTGCAAGTAGGTGCTCAGATGGGCTCAGATTGCCCCTGTTTGTCCTGGGACACCACCACTATTGGGATGGCCTCAGGAATTTTGTAGGTTTATCCTCTTAGTATGGTTGTGGCCATTGGAATGGGCACATACAATTCCCTTGGAGAGGGCAAGCACAGTCTTCAGGTTTGGCCTCAGGGGCCTGAGGCTGTAGGGTGTGTAGGCCAGAGCTGTTAGGACAGTTGTCTGAAAACACAAACTCGGCTTATGTTTCAGGTCATAGGTATGGCAGGACTGATCTACAGACCATGAGGAGGACAGTTTGGGATATGGAAAATGGGCGAGTGTGAGGCTCCTGCTCACCTTTTTGTCTCTAGATATTGTGTCACTCATTGTCGTGAAATATCCGGGTGACTTCATGGGAAATGGACGAGTCTTACTCTCTGGGGGTTTGGCCCAGTCCAAGGAGTTTGGGGTCACCAAGTGGGATGGAAGAAGTCCGGTTTTTTTGTTGTTGTTGATTTGTTTTGTTTTGTTTTTCAACCTCAGGTGTCCGACCAAATGATGGTTTCCAGAGTAGAGCCCTGGGGAGTTGTGACTGGACAACCAGAAATCTGGTTAAATAATGGGGCCTAGGGACATGTCAAGCCCATTATGACATCTAATGGTCCAGCCACTGAGAGGATTTACTAGAGGTCAGGAATCACGCGGAGGGTCACAATGCGTGTTTATGCCCTCGTCGCACTCAACAATGGGCGTGACCTCAGGGTGAATGCTGGTTTCTCCTACACTGAACGTTAGGACAACATGGCAACACAAGGTTTTCTTGCCTTGGGAAGCAGGAGTTCTGATTTCTGCATCACAGTCACCCCTGGGCAGTGATTGTAGATAAGGTCTAGGTTCTGAAGCCTGAAAACTGAGGTAGGGCAGAGATGATGACCTAATGCCATGGCGGGTCTGATGTGCTCAGTGTGCGGTCAGCTCTCTGGGTGTTGCTCAGGAGGTCCCGGCTCAGGTTGTGTCAGACAGTGCATTAATGCCGAGGTTAGACTATATAATTTCGGTACATTCGAGTGCCGTGTAGGTTTATTCTCATTTAATGTGCCCGGGCAGCTCATTAGGCAATCTATTTTTTCTAGAGGGCAGGCAGAGCGCTGCAATGATTGTCCGGAATTGCCAAATTTGTAGGCTTCTGGGCCAGGAGTGTGAGGATGGAAGTCTGAGAACACAAGCTAGACTTGGGTTTCAGGGCGAGGGCACGGCATGTACCCCCTGAAGATCTGAATCAATATCTCATGCATCTGAAGTCAGAGCGAGGATCAGACGTTGGCTCAGCTTGGATTTTCTGTTCATGACGGCCCCTTCATAAAGGGAGCCGAATCTCGAGGCCGTGGAGGTTTTCCCACGTTGGGAGTGGTGGGATGCCCCCTCCAAGGATTCCTTCTACAGGACAATTGAGACCTGTTGGACAGCTCCAGGACATCCCATATGGATGAGTCAAGACCAACGTTCGAGGATGGATGCCTGGGAAGCCCACCTCGCATTCCAATTGTCTCCTAGCGACAAGGCAGGTTAGATCTGATGGCTCTGCGGGAGCAACCGGGGTGGCTGAGTTGAAATGGACTTTCCGGAGGATGGGTCTAATGTGTGTTTGTGTCCATGAGGGCCTTGGAATGGGGCGGTGGCACCGGGACCCTGAAGTATTCTCCTCAGCTTTTGTCATACCTCCCATGCACAAGTATCCTTGTGGAGACGAGTTTGGTTCTGATGGGTGCCTCAGGAAAACCCCAATGCTGGTATTGGAATCCAGGGTTTTGAGGAGACATGCCTTTAAACCAAAGCAATGGATCCAATTTTGGCCTAGGGTCCTGTGTGGTTCAATCTTCTTCTCTGGGGACATCCTTCTAGGGTATGAGTGGAGTTAGATGCTCAGCTGTTGTCAGACTGCCCTTTTTTGTCCCGGGCGACCTATACTATTGGGATGGCCTCAGGGACTTTGGAGGGTTCTCCTAATTTGTACGGTTTTGGACAATGGAATGGGCAGAATTCCCATGGATTGGGTAGGCACAGTCATAATGTGTGGCTCCAGGGTCCCCAGCCTGGAGCGTATGTGGCCCAGGACTTTGAGGACAGAAGTCTGAAAACACAAACTCAGCTTATGTTTGGGGACGTAGGTATGGCAGGGCCCGATCTACAAACCATGAGAAGACATCTTCAGGATGTGAAGATAGTGCGAGTCTGAGGTGCTTGCTTAGGCTTTTGTCTCTGGATTTTGTATCAGCGATGGCCGTGGAATGTCGAGGAGGCCTCATGGGCCATGGACGAATCTTGCTCTCTGTGGATTTGGCCCGATCCCAATTGTTTTTCGTCAATCTGTTGGATGGAGGACTCCTTTCAGGGTTGTTGTATCAGGTGTCCCACCAAAAGAGGAATTCCAAAGCAGAGCCCTGGGGAAGAGTGAAGGGACAACACGAACTATGGTTAAAAATTGGGACCTGGGGGCATGGCAAGCCCAATATGCTGTCTCTTCATCCAGCCACTGAGAGGCCTTAGCTGAGGACTGGGCTTAGGCTGAGGGTCACAATGTGTGTTTGCTACCTATCTCGACCACAAGCAATGGCGGGTCATCAAAGGACACACTGGTTTCCACTACACTGAAAGTTGGACAACAAGCCAACCACAAGTTTTCCTGCCATCGGGAAGGAGTTCTGATTTCTGCATCATTTTCAATCCTGGGCAGTGATTGGAGATAAGGTCTAGGTTCTGAAGCCTGAAAACTGAGGTTGGGAAGGGATAACGACCTAAGGCCATGGGGGGTCTGAAGTTCTCAGTTTGTAGCCAGCTGTCTGGGTGGGCCCAGGAGGTCCAGGCTCAGGCTGTGTCAGAAAGGGCATTATTGCCCAGGTCATCCTATATATTTTGGGTATAGCGAAGTGTCGTGCAGGTTGATCGTCACTTGGGGTTTCTAGGTAGCCCCAGGGGGCAATGTATTTCTTCTGCAGGGCAGGTAGAGTGCTGCATTGTAGTTCTGGATTGCCAAATTGGAGGGCTTGTGCGCCAGTAGTCTGTGGACAGAAGTCTGAGGACACAAGCAAGGCTTAGGTTTCTGAGTGAGGACATGGCAGGCACAATCTACAGACCTGAACCGAGATCTCGTGCATCTGAAATCAGGGTGAGGATCAGACGATCGCTCAGGTTGGACCTTGTGTCCCTGATGGCCCCTTTATGGAGGGGGGGTGATCATGTGGCCATGGGGTTTCTCTCACGATGGGAGTTCTGAGAAGCTCCCAACTGCAAAGATTCTTCTGCAGGACAATTGAGACCTGTTGGTTGGCTCCAGGCCAACGATTCCGAGCAGGGTTTTTTTACGATCAATGGCGGGGTAGGCCACTTCACATTCCAATTGTCTCCTAGCAACAAGACAAGTTAGATCTGCTGGATCTCGAGGAGCACCCGATACACTCAGTTGAAATGCAGTCTCCTGTGGATGGGTCCTAATGTGTTTTTGTGTCAATGGAGACCTTGTAATGGGGCAGTGGCACACAGGCCCTGAAGGATTCTCCTAACTGGAGGTTTTGAGACATCTTCAAAGGATAATTTTCCCATGTGGAGAAGAGATTTGTTCTGATTGCTGCCTCATGAAATCCCCATATGCTAATATTGGAAACCAGGCCTCTGAGGAGAGATACCTGTAACCGAAAGCAATGAATCTGATTCAGGCCTAGGGGCCTGTCTGATTCAAACTTCTTCTCTGGGGACATCCATCTACGCTGAGTAGAGGTAGATGCTCAGCTGGTTTCAGATGACCCTTGTTTGTCCTGGGCGGCCTACATTATTGGGATGTCCTTGGGGACTCTGGAGGTTTTTCCTAATTTGTACGATGGTGGACAATGGAATGGGCAGAATTCCCATGGTATGGACAGGCACAGTCCTGATGTGTGGCTCCAGGGGCCCCAGCCTGAAGGGTCTGTGGGCCAGGAATATGGGGACAGAAGTCTGAAAACACAAACTCGGCTTAGTTTGGGAAGTAGGTATGGCAGGCCCGATCCACAGACCGTGAGGAGAACTCTTCAGGATATGACAAAAGAGAGAGTGTGAGGCGCTTGCTCAGACTTTTGTCTCTGGATTTGTTGTCAACGATGGCTGTGGAATCTCGGGGAGGCCTCATGGGCCATGGACGAGACTTCCTCTCTGTGAATTTGGTCCAATCCCAATTGTTTGGGGTCAATCTGAAGGATGGGAGGAGTCCTTTTAGTTTTGTTACCCCAGGTGTCCCACCAAAAGAGGGATTCCAAAGCAGAGCTCTGGGGAGGGATGAATGGACAACCCGAACAATCCAATTGGGGTGAGGTCGAGAACCGAGCAGGTTGATCCTCATTTGGGGTTTATGGAGATCCCCATAGAGCAACGTTTTTCTTCTGGAGGGCCAGCATAGGGCTGCATTTTGGTTCCAGAATTCCAAGTCTTGAGGACATGTTTGCCAGGAGTGTGAGGAAGGAAATCTGAAAACACAAGGTAGCACGAGGTTTGGGCCCACTGTGCAGAGGCTGAATCGAGATCTCCTGCATCTGAGGTCAGGGCGAGTATCAGATGTTGCCTCAAGCTGGAGTTTGTGTCCATGACGGCCCCTTCCTGAAGGGGGTGGGGGCGTCATGAGGCCTGGGAGGTTTCCCTAAGCTGGGAGTTGTGAGCTGCTCCAAACTTCAAAGTTTCCTTCTTCAGGACAGTCGAGTACTATTGGATGGTTCCAGGATGCCCCATACAGAAAGACACGAGAGCAGGGGCCTAAGCATGGATGCCGAGAAACGCAAACTCACCTTCCCATTGCCTGGTCGAGACAAGGCACGCTCAATCTGCGGGCTCTTGGGTGAGCTACCCAGAAGGCTGAGTTTAAATGGACTTTCCTGAGGATGAGTCATAATGTGGGTTGGTGGCCATGGAGACCTTGGAATGTGGCAGTAGCTAAGGGACTCTGCAGGATTCTCCAACCCGAAGGGTTTGACACAACTCCAACAAGGAAGCTTTCCATGTGGAGATGAGAGGTGTTCTGTCTGGTGCCTCCGGATAGCCCCATATGCTGGTCTTCGAACCCAGGCCTCTGAGGAGTGATACCTGGACACCAAAGCCAGAGTTCATAATAGGGCCTAGGGGCCTGTCTGGTTCAATCTTCTGTCTCTGCGGATATCAGTCTGTGTGTCTGCATGGAGGTAGTAGTTGCTCAGCTGGTGTCATAATGCCCCTGTTTGTCCAGTGCGGCTTGCGGTAGTGGGGATGTCCTTGGGGACCTTGAGGTTTCTACTATTTTGTAGAGCTGTGGCCAATGGAACGGGCAGTTTCTTTAGGAGAGAGCAGGCACAGTTCTGTGGTGTGGCTCCAGAGTCCCCAGCCTGGAGGCGGTGTGGGCCAAGGCTGTGCAGACAGACATCCAAAAACCCAAACTCAGCTCAGGTTTGGGGCCGAGGTTATGGCAGGCCTGATCTACAGTCCGTGAGGGGAGCTCCTCTGGATATGAAAGAAGGGTGAGAGGGAGGCAGTCGCTAAGTCTTTTGTCTCTGGATATTTTGTCCACAATGGCCGTTTAATGTAGGAGTTGCCTCATGGGTCGTAGAAGTCTCCCTCTCTGGTAGTTTGTCCAGCCCCCAAGAGTTTGGGGTCATTCTGTGGGAAGGGAAGAGTCCTGTTTTCTGCTTCATGTGTCCCCCCAGTAGAGGGATTCTGGAGCATAGCAGTGGGTACTGACAACTGGAATACTCGCTCTCTGATCAAGCCTGGGGGCCTATGGATATGACAAGCCCCATATGCAGGATCTTGGTCCAGCCACTGAAGGCGTTACTTTAATTCGGGACTCACGCTACAGGTCACAATGAATGTCTGTGCCCTAGGCGGCCCTCAAGCACTGGCGTTGGCCTTTCCGACAAAGCAGGTTTTCCCACATTGAACGTTGGACAACATGCCAACCACAAGGTTTCTGGCCATGGGGAAGGAGTAATTCTAATTTCTGCATCACGTTCACGTTCCCCTGGGCAGTGATTGGAGATAAGGTCTAGGATCTGAAGCCTGAAAAAACGAGGTTGGGAAGAGATGACGAACTACAGCCATAGCGGGTCCCTTGTGTCCAGGTTGGTTGGAGCCAGCTGTCTAGGTGTCGTTTGGGATGTCT
>NW_025422233.1:0-76371 GCF_011764305.1 Mustela putorius furo | reverse complement strand
CAAGAGTTTAGGTACATTCTGTGGGACGGGAAGGAGTCCTTTTGTTTTTATTATATTTTATGTACCTCATGTGTGTCCAATAAAAGAGGGATTCCAGAGCAGGTCCTTGGTAGGGACAACTGGATAACCCACATCTGTTTAAGTTTGGGGGCCTGGCCCTAGGGGCATGGCAAAATCCAATTATGTTGGCTCTTGATTCAGACACTTGAGACCCGCGTCTCCTGCCTTGAGCACAGGGCTCATGGTGAGGGTCACCAATGCACTATTTGTGCCAACAAGGCCTCAAGCATGGGAAGGGCCTCATGGGGCCACGCTGGGGATTCTCTCTACACTGAACGTTGGAGAATATGCCACACGTTCACCCCTGGACAACTGATTGGAGTTTAGGTCTAGGTTCTGAAACCCGAAAAACCGAGGTTGGGAAAGAGATGAAGACCTAAGGGACCTTGATGGGTACAATGAGCTCAGTGTGTGGCTAGCTGTTGAGCGTAGGTCTGGAGGTGTGGGCTCATGCTGTGTCAGACAGGGCATTAGACAGGGTAGGACTGTATATTTGGGGTGCAGTCGAGAGTGGCGTTCAGTTTGATCCTCATTCGGGTTTCCTAGGTAGGCTCCATAAGGCAAAGTTTTTCTTCTTCTGGAGGGCAGGCAGAGTGCTGCATTGTGGCCCCCAGTATTGCCAAAATTGTAGGGCTTTTGGGCCAGGGGTGTGAGAGGACGGTAGTCTGAGAACACAAGCTAGGCTTAGTTTTTTGGGGTGAGGGCACAGAAGGGCACACTCTGCAGAGCTGAATCAAGATCTCATGCACCTGAAGCCAGGGCGAATATCAGACGTTTTGCTCAGTTTGGAGTTTCTGTCCATGATGGCCCCTTTATAATAAGTGGAGCGTCTCAAGAGGCCATGAAGATTTTTCCCACAATGGGAGTTGTGAGATGCACCAGACTGCAAAGATTCCTTCTGTGGGACACTTGAGACCTGTTGGATGGCTCTAGGATGTCCCATATGGAACGACTCCAGAGAGTAGGGTTTCTAAGGATGGATGCCTGGGCAGCCCGCCTCCCATTTCTAGTTGTCTCCTAGCAACAAGGCAGGTTTGATCTGCAGGCCCCTGGGGGAGAAACCAAGGGGGATGAGTTGACATGGACTCTACCGAGGATAGATCATAATGTGGGTTTAAAGTCCATGGAGACCTTGGAATGGGGCGCTTGATCCGGGGCCCTGAAAGATTCTCCTAAACAGAGGTTTTTATAGAGCTCCAAAGAGTACATTTCCTATGTGGAGACGAGATTTTTTCTATGAGTGCCCTCAGTAATCCCCCCATATGCTGGTATTGGTAACCAGGCCTCTGAGGAGAGATGCCTGGAAACAAAAGCAATGGATCTGATTAGGGCCTAAGTGCCTGTCCCAGTTCAATCTTATTCTATGGGGATATCTGTCTCTGGGTCTGAGTGGGAGGTAGTTTCCTAACTTGTGAAAGATCATCCCTGTTTTTGTCCTGGGCAGCCAAACACTATTGGGGATGGCCTCGGGGAGTTTGGAGGTTTCTCCTAATCTATAGGGTTTGTGGCCAATGGAAATGGCAGAATTCCCCTGGAGAGGGAAGCCACAGTCCTCAGGTGTGGCTCCAGGGGCCCCAGCTTGGATGGTGTGTGTGGGCCAGGACTGTGGGGGGACAGAAGTCTGAAAACACAAACTCAGCTTAGGTTTGGGGATGTATGTATGAAGGCTCGATCTACAGACCGTGAGAATTTTCCGGGCTATGAACAAAGGGCGAGTATATGGCGTTTGCTCAGGCTTTTGTCTCTGGATTTTGTGCCTACGGTGGCCGTGGAATTGGGGGTGTCCTCAAGGGCCATGGACAAGTCTTTCTCTGGTGATTTGGCCTGATCCCAAGTGGTTCGGATCATTCTGTGGATGGGAAGAGTCCTTTCTGTATTTTTTTTTTTTTACCTCAGGTGTCCCACCAAAGAGGGATTCCAGAGCAGAGCCCTGAGTAGAGGTGACTAGACATCTCTAACTCTGGTTGAGATTGGGGGACTAGGGGCTTGGCAAGCCCCATATGTGGGCTGTTGTTCCAGTCACTAAGAGGCTTTACATGAGGATAGGGCTCACGCTGAGGGTCACAATGTGTGTTTGTGCAAATTGTAGCCCTCAGGGATAGGTGGGGCCTCATAGTCCATGCTGCTTTCTCCTACAATGAACGTTGGACCACATGCCAACCACAAGGTTTCTTGCCATGGCGAAGGAGAAGTTCTGATTCTTGTATCACGTTCACTCCTGAGCAGTGAGTGGAGATAAGGTCTAGGTTCTGAAGGTGAAAACTGAGGTTGGGTAGAGATGATGGCCGAAAGCCATTGTGGGTTTGATATGCTCAGTGTACGGCCAGCTGTCTGGGTGTTGGACTGGAGGTCTGCCTTCAGGCTGTGTCAGACAGGGCTTTAGTGCACAGGCTAGATTGTATAATTGGGGTATGGTCGAGTGGCATGCAGGTTGTTACTCATTTGGCGTTTCTGGTTAGCCCTATAGGGCAACATTTTTCTTCTGGAGGGCAGGCAGAGTGCTGCATTGTGTCTCCAGAATTGCCAAACTGGAGGGATGTGGCCAGGATTGTGAAGACGGAAGTCTGAGAACACAAGTTAGGCTTAGGTTTCGGGGCGAGGGCACAGCAGGCACACTCTCAAGTGCTGAATGGAGATCACGTGTTTCTGAATTCAGAGCGCGGATCAGACTTTGGCTTAGGATGCAGTTTCTGTCCATAATGGCCCATTTATGAAGGTGTGGGGCATCATGAGGAAATGGAGGTTTTCTCACATTGGGATTGAGTGATGCTTCAAACCGAAAGGATTCATTCTGCGAGACAGTCAAGACAGGTTTGTTGGATTCAAGACGTCCCATAAAGAAATTCTCCAGAGCAGGGTTCTAAGGATGGATGCCTGGGCAGCCCACCTCGCATTCCAACTGTCTCCTAGTGACAAGGCAGGTTTGATCTGCTGGCTCTGGGTGAGCAGCCGAGGGGGCTGATTTGAAATGGACTCTCCTGAGGATGGATCATAATGTAAGTTTGTGTCCTTGGAGACCTTGGAATTGGGCCATGGTGCCAGCGCCCTGAAGGATCCTCCTAACCTGAGGTATTGACACAGCTCCAAAGAGCAAGTTTCTCATGTGGACATGAGATCTGTTCTGATTGTTTCCTTAGGAAACCCCATATATTCTGATATTGGAAACCAGGCCTCTGAGGAGAGATACATAGAAACCAAAGCAATGGATCAGAAGTTGGCTCAGGTTGGAGTTTCTGTCCATGATGGCCCCTTTATAAAGGGGAGCATCTCATGAGGCCATGTAGGTTTTTCCCACGATAGGAGTTGTGAGATGCTCGATTCTGCAAGGATTCCTTCTGCAGGACAGTCAAGACCTGTTGGAAGGCTCCCAGGACATCCCATATGGAACGGCGCCAGAGCAGGATTCCAACGATGGATGCCTAGAGAGTCTGCTTTGCATTCAAGTTGTCTCCTATTGACAAGGCAGGTTTGATATTCTGGCTCTGGGGGAGTAATCAACGGGGCTGAGCTGAGTTGAAATGTACTCTCCTGCCGAATGGTCATAATTCGGGTTTGTGTAAATGGAGGCCTTGGAATAGGGCGGTGGCTCCGGTTACCTGAAGGTTTCTCCTAACTGGAGGTTTTTTACAGAGCTCCAAAGGATGAGTTTCCCATGTGGAGACAAGATTTGTTCTGATTGGTATCTCTGGAATCCCCCATATGCTGGTATTGGAAAACAGGCTTCTGAGGAGAGTTGCTTAGAAACAAAAGCAATGGAATGGGCAGAATTCCCATGGTATGGACAGGCGCAGTCCTGATGTGTGGCTCCATGGGCCCCAGCCTGAAGGGTCTGTGGGCCAGGAATGTGGGGACAGAAGTCTGAAAACATAAACTCGGCTTAGGTTTGGGAAGTAGGTATGGCAGGCCCGATCTACAGACCGTGAGGAGAACTCTTCGTGATACGACAAAAGAGCGAGAGTGAGGCGCTTGCTCAGACTTTTGTCTCTGGATTTGTTGTCAACGATGGCTGTGGAATCACGGGGAGGCCTCATGGGCCATGGACGAGACTTCCTCTCTGTGAATTTGGTCCAATCCCAATTGTTTGGGGTCAATCTGAAGGATGGGAGGAGTCCTTTTAGTTTTGTTACCTCAGGTGTCCCACCAAAAGAGGGATTCCAAAGCAGAGCTCTGGGGAGGGATGAATGGACAACCCGAACAATCCAATTGGGGTGAGGTCGAGAACCCAGCAGGTTGTTCCTCATTTGGGGTTTATGGAGATCCCCATAGAGCAACGTTTTTCTTCTGGAGGGCCAGCATAGGGCTACATTTTGGTTCCAGAATTCCAAGTGGTGAGGACATGTTTGTGAGGAGTGTGAGGAAGGAAGTCTGAAAACACAAGGTAGCACGAGGTTTGGGCCTACTGTGCAGAGGCTGAATCGAGATCTCCTGCATCTGAGGTCAGGGCGAGTATCAGATGTTGCCTCAAGCTGGAGTTTGTGTCCGTGACGGCCCCTTCCTGAAGGGGGTGGGGGCGTCATGAGGCCAGGGAGGTTTCCCTACGCTGGGAGTTGTGAGCTGCTCCAAACTTCAAAGTTTCCTTCTTCAGGACAGTCGAGTACTATTGGATGGTTCCAGGATGCCCCATACAGAAAGACTCGAGAGCAGGGGCCTAAGCATGGATGCCGAGAAACACCAACTCACCTTCCCATTGCCTGGTCGAGACAAGGCACGCTCAATCTGCGGGCTCTTGGGTGAGCTACCCAGAAGGCTGAGTTTAAATGGACTTTCCTGCGGATGAGTCATAATGTGGGTTGGTGGCCATGGAGACCTTGGAATGTGGCAGTAGCTAAGGGACTCTGCAGGATTCTCCAACCCGAAGTGTTTGACACAACTCCAACAAGGAAGCTTTCCATGTGGAGATGAGAGGTGTTCTGTCTGGTGCCTCAGGATAGCCCCATATGCTGGTCTTCGAACCCAGGTCTCTGAGGAGTGATACCTGGACACTAAAGCAAGAGTTCATAATAGGGCCTAGGGGCCTGTCTGGTTCAATCTTCTGTCTCTGCGGATATCAGTCTGTGTGTCTGCATGGAGGAAGTAGTTGCTCAGCTGGTGTCATAATGCCCCTGTTTTGTCCAGTGCGGCTTGCGGTAGTGGGATGTCCTTGGGGACCTTGAGGTTTCTACTATTTTGTAGAGTTGTGGCCAATGGAACGGGCAGTTTCTTAGGAGAGAGCAGGCACAGTTCTGTGGTGTGGCTCCAGAGACCCCAGCCTGGAGGCGGTGTGGGCCACGGCTGTGCAGACAGACATCCAAAAACCCAAAACTCAGCTCAGGTTTGGGGCCGAGGTTATGGCAGGCCAGATCTACAGTCCGTGAGGGGAGCTCCTCTGGATATGAAATAAGGGTGAGAGGGAGGCAGTCACTCATTCTTTTGTCTCTGGATATTTTGTCCACAATGGCCGTTTAATGTAGGAGTTTGCCTCATGGGTCGTAGAAGTCTCCCTCTCTGCTAGTTTGTCCAGCCCCCAAGAGGTTGGGGTCATTCTGTGGGAAGGGAAGAGTCCTGTTTCCTGCTTCATGTGTCCCCCAAGTAGAGGGATTCTGGAGCATAGCAGTGGGTACTGACAACTGGAATACTCGCTCTCTGGTTAAGCCTGGGGGCCTATGGATATGACAAGCCCCATATGCAGGATCTCGGTCCAGCACTGAGAGGCGTTACTTTAATACGGGACTCACGCTACAGGTCACAATGCATGTCTGTGCCCTAGGCGGCCCTCAAGCACTGGCGGGGCCTTTCCGACAATGCAGGTTTTCCCACATTGACAATTGGACAATATGCCACCCACAAGGTTTCTGGCCATGGGGAAGGAGGAATTCTAATTTCTGCATCACGTTCACCCCTGGGCAGTGATTGGAGATAAGGTCTAGGTTCTGAAGCCTGAAAACCGAGGTTGGGAAGAGATGACGAAATACAGCCATAGCAGGTCCCTTGTGTCCAGGTTGGAGCCAGCTGTCTAGGTGTCGTTTGGGATGTCTTGTCTCAGGCTGTGCCAGACAGGGCATTTGTATTCAGGGTAGGCTGTATAATTGCTTTACAGTCGAGTGGCATGCATTAGATAATCATTTGGGGTTTCTTATTAGCAGCATAGGGCAAAGGTTTTCTTCTGGAGGGCAGGCATAGTGCTGCATTGTGGCTTCGGAATTCCCAAACTGGAGGGCTTGTGGGCCAGGAGAGTGAGGACGGAAGTCTGAGAACACAAGCTAGGCTTAGGTTTCGGGGAATGGAAATGGCAGGCACACTCTGCAGAGCCGAATTGAGAACTCATGAGTCTGAAGTCAGGTCGAGGATCAAACTTTGGCTCTGGTTGGAGTTTCTGTCCATGTTGGCCCCTTCATGAAGGGGGGGGCATTATGAGGCCATGGGGGTTTTCCCACTATTAGAGTTGTGAGATGCTCCAAACCGCAAGGATTCCTTCTGTGGGACAATTAAGATTTGTTGGATGGCTCCAGGACGTCTCATAAGGTATTTTTCCCAAACAGGGTTCTAAGTATGGATGCCTGGGCAGACAGCCTCAATTCCAATTGTCTCCTAGCAACAAGAAACGTTTGATCTGCTGGCTTGGGGTAGCATCAGTGGGGGCTGAGTTGGAATGGACTTTCCTGAGGATGGTCTTAATTTTGGTTTGAGTCCATTGAGACCTTGGTATGGGGCAGTGGCCTCAGGGCACTGAAGGATTCTCCTAACCAGAGGTTATAACAAAGCTCCAATGAGCAAGTTTTCCATGGGGAGACGTGATTTGTTCTTATTGGTGCCTCAGGAAACCACCATTTGCTGGTATTGGAAATGAGGCCTCTGAGGAGAGATGCCTGGAAACCAAAGCAATGGATCTGATTAGGGCCTAGGGGCCTGTCCGGTTCAATATTCTTCTCTGGGGACATCTTTTGTCTGAGTGGAGGTAGTTGCTCAGCTGGATTGAGATCACACCTGTTTTTCCTGGGCGGCCTACACTATTAGGATGGCCTCGGGAACTTTGGAGGTTTTTCCTAATTTGCAATGTTGTGGCCAATGGAATGGGAAGAATTCTCTTGAAAGGGAAGCACAGTCCTGAGGTGTGGCTCCAGGGACCCAAGTGTGGAGCGTGTGTGGTCCAGGGCTATTTGGACAAAAGTCTGAAAACACAAACTCCACTTAGGATTGGGGACATAGGTTTGGCACGCCCAATCTACAGACCGTGATAACACTTCGGGATATGAAAAAGGGTGAGTTTGAGGTGCTTGCTCAGGTTTTGTCTCTGGATTTGTGTCAACAATGTGGGTCGAATGCTGGCGTGGCCTCATGGGTTGTGGACGGCTTTCCTTCTCTGAGGATTTGACCCAATCCCAAGAGTTTAGGTACATTCTGTGGGATGGGAGGAGTCCTTTCTGTTTTTTATTTTATTTTATGTACCTCATGTGTGTCAATAAAAGAGGGATTCAAGAGCAGAGTCCTTGGGAGGGACAACTGGATAACCCCACCTCTGTTTAAGTTTGGGGGCCTAGGGGCATGGCAAGTCCAATATGTGGGCTCTTGATACAGACACTGAGAGGTCTTCCTTGAGGACAGGGCTCATGCTGAGGGTCACAATGCCTATTTGTGCCCAACAAGGCCCTCAAGCATGGGAAGGGCCTCATGGGCCACGCTGGATTCTCCTACACTGAACGTTGGAGAATATGCCAACCACAAGGTTTCCGGCCATGGCGAAGGAAGAGTTGTGATTTCTGCATCACGTTCACCCCTGGACAGTGATTGGAGTTTAGGTCTAGTTTCTGAAACCCGAAAACCGAGGTTGGGAAGAGATGAAGACCTAAGGACCTGATGGGTACAATGAGCTCAGTGTGTGGCTAGCTGTTGAGCGTAGGTCTGGAGGTGTGGGCTCATGCTGTGTCAGACAGGGCATTAGACAGGGTAGACTGTATATTTGGGGTGCAGTTGAGTTGCGTTCAGTTCATCCTCATTCGGGTTTCTAGGAAGCTCCATAAGGCAACGTTTTTCTTCTGGAGGGCAGGCAGAGTGCTGCATTGTGGACCCAGTATTGCCAAACTGTAGGGCTTTTGGGCCAGGGGTGTGAGGACGGTAGTCTGAGAACACAAGCTAGGCTTAGTTTTTGGGGTGAGGGCACAGAAGGCACACTCTGCAGAGCTGAATCAAGATCTCATGCACCTGAAGCCAGGGCGAATATCAGACGTATGCTCAAGTTGGAGTTTCTGTCCATGATGGCCCCTTTATAAAGTGGAGCGTCTCAAGAGGCCATGAAGATTTTCCCACAATGGGAGTTGTGAGATGCACCAGACTGCAAAGATTCCTTCTGTGGGACACTTGAGACCTGTTGGATGGCTCTAGGATGTCCCATATGGAACGACTCCAGAGTAGGG
Organism: Mustela putorius furo; assembly: GCF_011764305.1. Taxonomy (NCBI): domain Eukaryota; kingdom Metazoa; phylum Chordata; class Mammalia; order Carnivora; family Mustelidae; genus Mustela; species Mustela putorius. Next base: position 67,921 of record NW_025422233.1, on the reverse strand, counting down.
TTCTAAGGATGGATGCCTGGGCAGCCCGCCTCCCATTCTAGTTGTCTCCTAGCAACAAGGCAGGTTTGATCTGCAGGCCCTGGTGGAGAAACCAAGGGGGATGAGTTGACATGGACTCTACCGAGGATAGATCATAATGTGGGGTTAAGTCCATGGAGACCTTGGAATGGGGCGCTTGATCCGGGGCCCTGAAAGATTCTCCTAAACAGAGGTTTTTATAGAGCTCCAAAGAGTACATTTCCTATGTGGAGATGATACTTTTCTATGAGTGCCTCAGTAATCCCCCATATGCTCGTATTGGTAACCAGGCCTCTGAGGAGAGATGCCTGGAAACAAAAGCAATGGATCTGATTAGGGCCTAAGTGCCTGTCCAGTTCAATCTTATTCTATGGGGATATCTGTCTCTGGGTCTGAGTGTAGGTAGTTTCCTAACTTGTGAAAGATCATCCCTGTTTGTCCTGGGCAGCCAACGCTATTGGGATGGCCTCCGGGAGTTTGGAGGTTTCTCCTAATCTGTAGGGTTTTGGCCAATGGAAATGGTAGAATTCCCCTGGAGAGGGAAGCCACAGTCCTCAGGTGTGGCTCCAGGGGCCCCAGCTTGGATGGTGTGTGGGCCAGGACTGTGGGGACAGAAGTCTGAAAACACAAACTCAGCTTAGGTTTGGGGATGTATGTATGAAGGCTCGATCTACAGACCGTGAGAATTTTCCGGGCTATGAACAAAGGGCGAGTATGTGGCGTTTGCTCAGGCTTTTGGCTCTGGATTTTGTGCCTACGGTGGCCGTGGAATGTTGGGGTGTCCTCAAGGGCCATGGACAAGTCTTTCTCTGGTGATTTGGCCTGATCCCAAGTGGTTGGGATCATTCTGTGGATGGGAAGAGTCCTTTCTGTATTTTTTTTTTTTTACCTCAGGTGTCCCCCCAAAGAGGGATTCCAGAGCAGTGCCCTGAGTAGGGGTGACTAGACATCTCTAACTCTGGTTGAGATTGGGGGACTAGGGGCTTGGCAAGCCCCATATGTGGGCTGTTGTTCCAGTCACTAAGAGGCTTTACATGAGGATAGGGCTCACGCTGAGGGTCACAATGTGTGTTTTGTGCAAATTGTAGCCCTCAGGGATAGGTGGGGCCTCATAGTCCATGCTGCTTTCTCCTACAATGAAAGTTGGACCACATGCCAACCACAAGGTTTCTTGCCATGGCGAAGGAGAAGTTCTGATTCTTGTAAGGTCTAGGTTTCTGTAGCCTGAAATCCAGGTTGGAAAGAGATGGCAACCTAAGGCCATGGCGGTTCAGATGTTCTCAGCGTACAGCAAGCTGTCTGGGTGTCAGTTGGGAATTCAGGACTCAGGTTGTGTCAGACAGGGCATTAGTGCACAGGCTAGTCTATATAATTGGTGTACAGTTGAGTGGCATGCAGGTTTATCCTCATTTGAGGTTTCTGGGTAGACCCATAAGGCAACGTTTTTCTTATAGAGGGCAGGCAGAGTGCAGCACTGATTCATCGGAAATCCCAAAATGGAGGGCGTGTGGTCCAGGAGAGTGAACGGAAGTCTGAGAACACTAGCTATGCTTAGGTTTTGGGGTGAGGGCACAGAAGGTACACTCTGAAGAGCTTAATCAATATCTCAGGCATCTGAAGTCAAGGCGAATATCAGCCGTTGTGTCAGGTTGGAGTCTCTTTCCATGATGTGCTCAGTGTGAGGCCAGCTGTCTGGGTGGGGCCAGGAGGTCCAGGCTCAGGCTGTGTCAGAAAGGGCATTAGTGCGCAGGTCAGCCTATATATTTGGGGAACAGCCGAATGGCGTGCAGGTTGATCCTCATTTGGGGTTTCTGGGTAGCCTGAGAGGGCAAGGTTTTTCTTCTGGAGGGCATGCAGAGTGCTGCATTGTAGTTCTGGATTGCCAAACTGGAGGGCTTGTGGACCAGTAGTCTGAGGACGGATGTCTGAGTACCAAAGCTAGGCATAGGTTTCTGGGTGACGATATGGCAGGCACAATCTACAGACCTGAATCGAGATCTCGTGCATCTGAAATCAGGGCGAGGATAGACGATCGCTCAGGTAGGACATTCTGTCACTGATGGCCCCTTCTTGAGGTGGGGGTGGATCAAGAGTCCATGGGGTTTTTCCCAAGATGGGAGTTCTGCGAAGATCATAACTGCAAAGATTCTTCTGCAGGACAATTGAGACCTGTTGTTTGGATCCAGGACAACGATTCCGAGCAGGGTTCTAAGGATGGATGGCTGGGTAGGCCACCTCGCATTCCAATTGTCTCCACGCAACAAGACAGGTAAGATCTGCCGGATCTGGAAGAGCAACCGAGGAGGCTCAGTTGAAAAGGACTCTCCCGTGGATGTGTCCTAATATGATTTTCTGTCTATGGAGACCTTGGAATGAAGCGGTGGCACTGGGGCCCTGAAGGGTTCTCCTAAAGAGAGGCTTTCACACAGCTCCATCGTGCAAGTTTCCCATGTGTAGATGAGATTTGTTCTGATGGGTGAGTCAAGAAACAGCCATATGCTGTTATTGAAATCCAGGCCTCTGAGGAGAGATGCCTGGAAACCAAAGCAATGGATCCGATAGGAGTCGAGGGGCCTGTTCTTTCCTTTTTACCTCTGGGGACATCAGTCTCCGGGTCTGAGTGCCGGTACGTGCTCAGATGGGCCCAGATTGCCCCTGTTTGTCCGGGGATGCCACAAATATTTGGATGGCCGCAGGGACTTTGGAGGATTATCCTGTAAGTAGGGTTTTGGCCATTGGAATGGGCACATACAATTCCCTTGGAGAGGGCAAGAAGAGTCCTCAGGTTTGGCTCCAGGGGCCTGAGCCTGTAGGGGTTGTAGGCCAGGGCTGTTTGGACAGTTGTCTGAAAACACAAACTCGGCTTATGTTTCGGGTCATAGGTATGGCAGGACTGATCTACAGACCATGAGGGAACTCTTCAAGATATGAAAAAAGGGCGAGTGTGAGGCTCTTGCTCAAGTTTTTGTCTCTGGATATCGTAACATTCATGGTCGTGAAATTTCCGGGTGACTTCATCTGAAAAGGACGAGTCTTACTCTCTGGGGGTTTGGCCCCGTCCAAAGAGTTTGGGGTCCTTCTGTGGAATGGAACAAGTCCGTTGTTCTGTTGTTGTTGATTTGTTTTGTTTGTTTTTCATCCTCAGGTGTCCCACCAAATGAGGGATTCCAGAGTAGAGCCCTGGGGAGGGGCGACTGGACAACCAGAAATCTGGTTAAAAATTGAGGCCTAGGGACATGTCAAGCCCATTATGACATCTAATGGTCCAGCCACTGAGAGGACGTACTAGAGGACAGGACTCACGCTGAGGGTCACAATGCGTGTTTATGCCCTCGTCGCACTGAAGAATGGGCGGGGCCTCAGGGTGAATGCTGGTTTCTCCTACACTGAACGTTGGACAACATGCCAACCACAAGGTTTCTTGCCAAGGGTAAGGAAGAGTTCTGATTTCAGCATCAAAGTCACCCCTGGGCAGTGACTGGAGATAAGGTCTAGGTTCTGAAGCCTGAAAAAAGAGGTAGGGAAGAGATGATGACCTAAGGCCATGGCGGGTCTCATGAGCTCAGTGTGCGATCAGCTGTCTGTGTGTTAGTCACAAGGTCCGGGCTCACGTTGTCAGAGTGTACATTAGTGCCCAAGTTAGACTATATATTTTGGGTGCATTCGAGTGCCGTGTAGGTTCTTATCTCAAGAAATCTTCAGGATATGAAGAATGAGCGAGTGAGGCGCATGCTCAGGCTTTTGTCTTTGGATTTTGTATCAGCGATGGCCGTGGAATGTTGGGGAGGCCTCTTGGGCCATGGACAAATCTTGCTCTCTGTGGATTTGCCCGATCCCAATTGCTTTTCGTCAATCTGTGGGATGGGAGGACTACTTTCAGGTTTGTTACCTCAGGTGTCCCACCAAAAGAGGAATTCCAAAAAGCAGAGCCCTGAGGAAGAGTGAAGGGACAACCCCGAACTACGGTTAAAAAAATTGGGGCCTAGGGGCATGGCAAGGCCAATATGCTGTCTCTCCATCCAGGACTGAGAGGCCTTACCTGAGGACTGGGCTCAGGCTGAGGGTTACAATGTGTGTTTCTGATCAATGTGGCCCGCAAGCATGGGCGGGGCCTCAGGGGCCACACTGGTTTCAACTACTCTGAACCTTGGACAACATGCCAACCACAAGGTTTCTCGCCATGGGGAAAGAGTTCTGATGTCTGCATCATTTTCAACCCCGGGCCTTGATTGGCTATAAGGTCTATGTTCTGAAGCCTGAAAACCGAGGTTGAGAAGAGATGACGACCTAAGGCCATGGCGGGTCCGATGTGCTCAGTGTGCAGCCAGCTGTCTGGGTGGGGCCAGAAGGTCAAGGCTCAGGCTGTGTCAGAAAGGGCATTAGTGCCCAGGACAGCCTATATATTTGGGGTAGATCCGAATGGCGTGCAGGTTGATCCTCATTTGGGTTGTCTGGGTAGCCCCGGAGGGCAATGTTTTTCTTTGGAGGGCAGGCAGAGTGCTGCATTGTAGTTCTGGATTGCCAAACTGGAGGGCTTGTGGGCCAGTAGTCTGAGAACGGAAGTCTGAGAACCCAAGCTAGGCCTAGGTTTCTGGGTGAGGATATGGCAGGCACAATCTACAGACCTGAATCGAGATCTCGTGCATCTGAAGCCAGGGCGAGGATCAGACGATCGCTCAGTTTGGACATTGTGTCCCTGATGGCCCCTTCTTGAAGGGGGGGTTGATTACGAGGCCATGGGGGTTTTCCCACGATGGTAGTTTTGAGAAGCTCCCAACTGCAAAGATTCTTCAGCAGGACTATTGAGACCTGTTGGTTGGCTCCAGCACAACGATTCCGAGCAGGGTTCTAAGGATGGATGGCTGGGTAGGCCACCTCGCTTTGCAATTGTCTACATGCAGCAAGACAGGTTAGATCTTCTGGATCTAACCTTGGGAGCAACCGAGGAGGCTGAGTTGAAATGCACTCTACCGTGGATGTGTCCTAATAAGATTTTGTGTCTATGGAGACCTTGGAATGAAGCGGTCGCACTGTGGCCCTGAAGGGTTCTCCTAAAGAGAGGCTTTCACACAGCTCCATCGTGCAAGTTTCCCATGTGTTATGATATTTGTTCTGATGGGTGAGTCAAGAAACAGCCATATTCTGTTATTGAAATCCAGGCCTTGAGGAGAGATGCCTGGAAACTAATGCAATGGATCTGATTAGGGCCTAGGGGCCTGTTCGTTCCTTTTTACCTTTGGGGATATCAGTCTTCGGGTATGAAGCCGGTAGGAGCTCAGATGGGCCCAGATTGCCCTTGTTGTCTTGGAGAGCCACAAATATTGGGATGGCCTCAGGGACTTTGGAGGTTTATTGTATTAGTAGGGTTGTGGCCATTGGAGTGGGCACATACAATTCCCTTGGAGAGGGCAAGCACAGATGTCAGGTTTGGCTCCAGGGGCCTGAGCCTGTAGGGTGTGTAGGCCAGGGCTGTTTGGACAGTTGTCTGAAAACACAAACTCGGCTTATGTTTCGGGTCATAGGTATGGCAGGACTGATCTAAAGACTAAGAGGAGAACTCTTCGGGATATGACAATAGGGCGAGTGAGAGGCTCTTGCTCATGTTTTTGTCTCTGGATATCGTGTCACTCATGGTCTGGAAATTTCCGGGTGACTTCATGGGAAATGGACGAGTCTTACTCTCTGGGGGATGGCCCCGTCCAAAGAGTTTGGGGTCATTCTGTGGGATGGTAGAAGTCCGTTGTTCTGTTGTTGTTGATTTGTTTTGTTTTGTTTTTCAACCTCATGTGTACCATCAAAAGAGGGATTCCAGAGTAGAGCCCTGGGGAGGGGCGACTGGACAACCAGAAATCTGGTTAAAAATTGGGGCCTAAGGACATGTCAAGCCCATTATGACATCTAATGGTCCAGCCACTGAGCGGACGTACTAGAGGATAGGACTCACGCTGAGTGTCACAATGCGTGTTTATGCCCTCGTCGCACTCAAGAATGGGCGGGGCCTCAGGGTGAATGCTGGTTTCTCCTACACTGAACGTTGGACAACATGCCAACCACAAGGTTTCTTGCCATGGGTAATGAAGAGTTCTGATTTCTGCATCACAGTCACCCCTGGGCAGTGATTGGAGATAAGGTCTAGGTTCTGAAGCCTGAAAACTGAGGTAGGGAAGAGATGATGACCTAAGGCCATGGCGGGTCTGATGGGCTCAGTGTACAGTCAGCTGTCTGGGTGTTGGTCACGAGGTCCGGGCTCAAGTTGTCAGTCAGTGCATTAGTGCCCAGGTTAGACTATATATTTTGGGTGCATTGGAGTGCCATGTAGGTTCTTATCTGAAGAACTCTTCAGAATATGAAGAATGAGCGAGTCTGAGGCGCGTGTTCAGGCTTTTGTCTCTGGATTTTGTATCAGCGATGGCCGTGGAATGTTGGGGATGCCTCATGGGCCATGAACGAATCTTGCTCTCTGTGGACTTGGCCCCATTCCAAATGTTTTTCGTCAATCTGTGGGATGGGAGGACTCCTTTCAGGTTTGTTACCTTAGCTGTCCCACCAAAAGAGGAATTCCAAAGCAGAGTCGTGGGGAAGAGTGAAGGGGCAACCCGAACTACGGTTAAAATTTGGGGCCTGAGGCATGGCAAGACCAATATGCTGTCTCCCCATCCAGCCACTGAGAGGCCTTGCCTGAGGATTAGGCTCAGGCTGAGGGTCACAATGTGTGTTTGTGACCAATGTGGCCTGCAAACATGGACGGGGCCTCATGGGCCACACTGGTTTCAACTGCTCTGAACCTTGGACAACAGCCAACCACGAGGTTTCTTGCCATGTGGAAAGAGTTCTGAAGTCTGCATCATTTTCAAACCCGGGCTGTGATTGGAGATAAGGTCTAGGTTCTGAAGCCTGAAAACCGAGGTTGAGAAGAAATGACGACTAAGGCCATGGCGGGTCCATTGTGCTCAGTGTGGGGCGAGCTGTCTGGGTGGGGCCAGGAGGTCTAGGCTCAGGCTGTGTCAGAAAGGGCATTAGTGCCCAGGTCAGCCTCTATATTTGGGGGGTACAGCCGAATGGCGTACAGTTTGATCCTCATTTGGGGTTTCTGGGTAGCCTGAGAGGGCAATGTTTTTCTTCTGGAGGGCAGGCAGAGTGCTGCATTGTAGTTCTGGATTGCCAAACTGGAGGGCTTCTGGGCCAGTAGTCTGAGGACGGAAGTCTGAGTCCCAAGCTAGGCCTAGGTTTCTGGGTGAGGATATGGCAGGCACAATCTACAGATTTGAATCGAGATCTCGTGCTTCTTAAGTCAGGGCGAGAATCAGACGATCGCTCAGGTTGGACATTTGGTCCCTGATGGCCCTTTTTGAAGGGGGGGGTGATCGCGAGGCCATGGTGGTTTTCCCACGATGGGAGTTGTGAGAAGCTCCCAACTGCAAAGATTCTTCTGCAGGACAATTGAGATCTGTTGGTTGTCCTCAGGACAACGATTCCGAGCAGGGTTCTAAGGATGGATGTATGGGTATCCCACCTCGCATTCCAATTGTCTCCACGCAACAAGACAGGTTAGATCTGCTGTACCTGTGGAGCAACCGAGGAGGCTGATTTGAAATGGACTCTCCCGTGGATGTGTCCTAATATGGTTTTGTGTGTATGGAGACCTTGGAATGAAGCGGTGGCACTGGGGCCCTAAGGGTTCTCCTAAAGAGAGGCTTTCACACAGCTCCATCGTGCAAGTTTCCCATGTGTAGATGAGATTTGTTCTGATGGGTGAGTCAAGAAACAGCCATATGCTGTTATTGAAATCCAGGCCTCTGAGGAGAGATGCCTGGAAACCAAAGCAATGGATCCGATTAGGGCCTAGGGGTCTGTTCGTTCCTTTTTACCTCTGGGGACATCAGTCTACGTGTCTGAAGCCGGTAGCTGCTCAGATGGGCCCAGATTGCCCTTGTTTGTCCTGGGAAGCCACAAATATGGGGATGGCCTCAGGGACTTTGGAGGTTTATCCTATTAGTAGGGTTGTGGACATTGGAGTGGGCACATACAATTCCCTTGGAGAGGGCAAGCACAGTCGTCAGGTTTGGCTCCAGGGGCCTGAGCCTGTAGGGTGTGTATGCCAGGGCTGTTTGGACAGTTGTCTGAAAACAAAAACTCGGCTTATGTTTCGGGTCATAGGTATGCCAGAACTATACTACAGACCATGAGGAGAACTCTTCGGGATATGAAAAAAAGGGCGAGTGTGAGGCTCTTGCTCAAGTTTTTGTCTCTGGATATCGTGTCACTCATGGTCGTGAAATTTCCGGGTGACTTCATGGGAAATGGGCGAGTCTTACTCTCTGGGGGTTTGTCCCCGTCCAAAGAGTTTGGGGTCATTCTGTGGGATGGAAGAAGTCCGTTGTTCTGTTGTTGTTGATTTGTTTTGTTTTGTTTTTCAACCTCAGGTGTCCCAACAAATGGGGGATTCCATAGTAGAGCCCTGGGGAAGGGCGACTGGACATCCAGAAATCTGGTTAAAAATTGGGGCTTAGGGACATGTAAAGCCCATTATGACATCTAATGGTCCAGACACTGAGAGGACGTACTAGAGGACAGGACTCACGCTGAGGGTCACAATGCGTGTTTATGCCCTCGTCGCACTCAAGAATTCACTCAGGGTGAATGCTGGTTTCCCCTACGCTGAACGTTGGACAACATGCCAACCACAAGGTTTCTTGCCATGGGTAAGGAAGAGTTCTGATTTCTGCATCACAGTCACCCCTGGGAAGTGATTGGAGATAAGGTCAGGTTCTGAAGCCTGAAAACTGAGGTAGGGAAGTGTTGATGACCTAAGGCCATGGCGGGTCTGATGTGCTCAGTGTGCGGTCAGCTGTCTGGGTGTTGGTAACGAGGTTCGGGCTCAGGTTGTCAGACAGTGCATTAGTGCCCAGGTTAGACTATTTATTTTGGGTGCATTCGAGTGCCGTGTAGGTTCATATCTGAAGAACTATTCAGGATATGAAAAATGAGCGAGTCTGAGGCGCGTGCTCAGGCTTTTGTCTCTGGATTCTGTATCAGCGATGGCCGTGGAATGTTGGGGAGGCCTCATGGGCCATGGACGAATCTTGCTCTCTGTGGACTTGGCCCGATCCCAATTGTTTTCGTCAATCTGTGGGATGGGAGGACTCCTTTCAGGTTTGTTACCTCAGGAGTCCCACCAAAAGAGGAATTCCAAAGCAGAGCCCTGGGGAAGAGTGAAGGGACAACCCGAACTATGGTTAAATATTGGGGCCTAGGGGCATGGAAAGCCCAATATGCTGTCTCTCCATCCAGCCACTGAGAGGCCTTACCTGAGGACTGGGCTCAGGCTGAGGGTCACAATGTGTGTTTGTGACCAATGTGGCCCGCTAGCCTGGGCGAGGCCTCATGGGCCACACTGGTTTCAACTACACTGAACCTTGGACAACATGCCAACCACAAGGTTTCTTGCCATGGGGAAAGAGTTCTGATTTCTGCATCATTTTCAAACCGGGGCCGTGATTGGAGATAAGGTCTAGGTTCTGAAGCCTGAAAACCGAGGTTGAGAAGGGATGACGACCTAAGGCCATGGCGGGTCCGGTGTGCTCAGTGTGCGGCCAGCTGACTGGGTTGGGCCAGGAGGTCCAGGCTCAGACTGTGTCAGAAAGGGCATTAGTGCCCAGGTAGCCTATATATTTGGGGTACAGCCGAATGGCGTGCAGGTTCATCCTCATTTGTGGTTTCTGGGTAGCCCCAAGGGGAATGTTTTTCTTCTGGAGTTCAGGCAGATTGCTGCATTGTAGTTCTGGATTGCCAAACTGGAGGGCTTGTGGGCCAGTAGTCTGAGGATGGAATTCTGAGAACCCAAGCTAGCCTAGGTTTCTGAGTGAGGATATGGCAGGCACAATCTACATACCTGAATTGAGATCTCGTGCATCTGAAGTAATGGCGAGTATCAGACGATCCCTCAGGTTGGACATTCTGTCCCTGATGACCCCTTCTTGAAGGGGGGGTGGATCACGAGGGCATGGGGGTTTTCCCCATGATGGGAGTTGTGAGAAGCTCCCAACTGCAAAGATTCTTCTGCAGGACAATTGACACCTGTTGGTTGTCTCCAGGTCAAGTTTCTGAGCAGGGTTCTTAATATACATGGCTGTGTAGCCCACCTCGCATTCCAATTGTCTACAAGCAACAAGACAGGTTAGATCTGCTCTACTGGGGGAGCAACCGAGGAGGCTGAGTTGAAATGGACACTCCCGTGGATGTGTCCTAATATGATTTTGTGTCTATGGAGACCTTGAAATGAAGCGGTGGCATTGGGGCCCTGAAGGGTTCTCCTAAAGAGATGCTTTCACACAGCTCCATCATGCAAGTTTCCCATGTGTAGATGAGATTTGTTCTGATGGGTGAGTCACGAAACAGCCATAGGCTGTTATTGAAATCCAGGCATCTGAGGAGAGATGCCTGGAAGCCAAACCAATGGATCCAATCGTTGCCTAGGGGCCTGTTCGATCCTTTTTTCCCTCACGGGACATCATTCTACGTGTCTGAGTGCAGGAAGGTAGTCAGAGGGGCCCAGATTGCCCCTGTTTCTCCTGGGAAGCTACAAATATTGGGATGGCCTCAGGGATTTGGAGGTTTATCCTATTAGTAGGGTTTTGGCCATCAGAATGGGCACATACAATTCCCTTGGAGAGGGCAAGCACTGTCATCATGTTTGGCTCCAGGGAACTGAGACTGTAGGGTGTGTATGCCAGGGCTGTTTGGACAGTTGTCTGAAAACACAAACTCGGCTTATGTTTCGGGTCATAGGTATGGCACGACTGATCTACAGACCATGAGGAGAACTCTTCGGGATATGAGAAAAGGGCGAGTGTGAAGCTCTTGCTCAAGTTTTTGTCTCTGGATATCGTGTCACTCATGGTCGTGATATTTCCGGGTGACTTCATGGGAAATGGACGAGTCTTACTCATTGTGGGTTTGGCCCCGTCCAAAGAGTTTGGGGTCACTCTGTGGGATGGAAGAAATCCGTTGCTCTGTTGCTGTTGATTTGTTTTGTTTTGTTTTTCAACCTCAGGTGTCCCACCAAATGAGGGATTCCAGAGTAGAGCCCTGTGGAGTTGTGACTGGACAACCTGAAATCTGGTTAAAATTTGGGGCCTAGGGACATGTCAAGCCCATTATGACATCTAAGGGTCCAGCCACTGAGAGGACGTACTAGAGGAACGGACTCACGCTGAGGGTCACAATTCGTGTTTATGCCCTCGTCGCACTGAAGAATGGGCGGGGCCTCAGGGTGAATGCTGGTTTCACCTACACTGAACGTTGGACAACATGCCAACCACAAGGTTTCTTGCCATGGGTAAGGAAGAGTTCTGATTTGTGCATCACAGTCACCACTGGGCAGTGATTGGAGTTAAGGTCTAGGTTCAGAAGCCTGAAATCTGAGGTAGGGAAGAGAGGATGACCTAAGGCCTTCTCGGTCTCATGAGATCAGTGTGCAGTCAGCTGTCTGGGAGTTGGTCACGAGTTCTGGGCTCAGGTTGTCAGACAGTGCATTAGTGCCCAGGTTAGACTATATATATTGGGTGCATTCGAGTGCCGTGTAGGTTCTTATCGGAAGAACTCTTCAGGATATGAAGAATGAGCGAGTCTGAGGCGCGTGCTCAGGCTTTGTCTCTGGATTTTGTATCAGCGATGGCCGTGGAATGTTGGGGAGGACTCATGGGCCATGGACGAATCTTGTTCTCTGTGGACTTGGCCCGATACCAATTGTTTTTCGTCAATCTTTGGGATGGGAGGACTCCTTTCAGGTTTGTTACCTCAGGTGTCCCACCAAAAGAGGAATTCCAAAGCAGAGCCCTGGGGAAGAGTGAAGGGACAAACCGAAAAATGGTTAAAAATTGGTGCCTAGGGGCATGGCAACCCCAATATGCTGTCTCTCCTTACAGCCTCTGAGAGGCCTTACCTGAGGACTGGGCTCAGGATGAGGGTCACAATGTGTGTTTGTGACCAATGTGGCCCGCAAGCATGGGCGGGTCCTCATGGGCCACACTGGTTTCAACTATACTGAAACTTGGACAACATGCCAACCACAAGGTTTCTTGCCATAGGGAAAGAGTTCTCATGTCTGCATCATTTTCAAAGCCGGGGAGTGATTGGAGATAAGGTCTAGGTTATGAAGCCTGAAAACCGAGGTTGAGATGAGATGACGACCTAAGGCCATGGCGGGTCCGATGTGCTCAGTGTGGGGCCAGCTGTCTGGGTGGGGCCAGGAAGACCAGGATCAGGCTTTGTCAGAAAGGGCATTAGTACCGACTTCAGCCTATATATTTGGGGTACAGCCGAATGGCGTGCCCCGTTGATCCTCATTTGGGGTTTCTGGGTAGCCACAGATGGTAATGTTTTTCTTCTGGAGGGCAGGCAGAGTGCTGCATTTTAGTTCTGGATTGCCAAACTGGAGGGCTTGTGGGCCAGTAGTCTGAGGACGTTAGTCTGAGAACCCAATCTAGGCCTAGGTTCCTGGGTGAGGATATGGCAGGCACAATCTACAGACCTGAATCGAGATCTCGTGCATCTGAAGTCACGGCGAGGTTCAGACGATTGCTCAGGTTGGACATTCTGTCCCTGATGGCCCCATCTTGAAGGGGGTGTGGATCACGAGGCCATGGGGGTATTCCCACGATGGGAGTTGTGAGAAGCTCCCAAGTGCAACGATTATTCTGCAGGACAATTGAGACCTGTTGGTTGGCTCCAGGACAACGATTCCGAGCAGGGTTCTAAGGATGGATGGCTGGGTAGCCCACCTCGCATTCCAATTGTCTCCAAGCAACAAGACAGGTTAGATCTGCTGGATCTGGGGGAGCAACCAAGGAGGCTGAGTTGGAATGGACTCTCCCGTGGATGTGTCCTAATATGATTTTGTGTCTATGGAGACCTTGGAATGAAGTGGTGGCACTAGGGCCCTGAAGGGTTCTCCTAAAGAGAGGCTTTCACACAGCTCCATCGTGCAAGTTTCCCATGTGTAGATGAGATTTGTTGTGATGGGTGAGTCAAGAAACAGCCATATGCTGTTATTGAAGTCCAGGCCTCTGAGGAGAGATGCCTGGAAACCAAAGCAATGGATCCGATAGATGCCTAGGGGCCTGTTCGTTCCTTTTTACCTCTGGGAACATCAGTCTACGGGTCTGAGTGCCGGTATGTGATCATATATGCCCAGATTGCCCATGTTTGACCTGGGAAGCCACAAATATTGGGATGGCCCCAGGGAATTTGGAGGTTTATCCTATTAGTAGCGTTGTGGCCATTGGAGTGGGCACACACAATTCCCTTGGAGAAGGCAAGCACAGTCGTCAGGTTTGGCTCCAGGGGCCTGAGCATGTAGGGTGTGTAGACCAGGGCTGCTTGGTCAGTTGTCTGAAAACACAAACTCGGCTTATGTTTCGGGTCATAGGTATGGCAGGACTGATCTACATACCAGGAGGAGAACTCTTTTGGATATGAAAATGGGGCGAGTGTGAGGCTCTTGCTCAAGCTTTTGTCTTGGCAGTGATTGGAGATAAGGTCTATGTTCTGAAGCCTGAAAAATGAGGTAGGGAAGAGATGATGACCTAAGGCCATGGCGGGTCTGATGTGCTCAGTGTGCGGTTAGCAGTCTGTGTGTTGGTCACGAGGTCCGGGCTCAGGTTGTCAGACAGTGCATTAGTGCCCAGGTTAGACTATATGTTTTGGGTGCATTCGAGTGCCGTGTAGGTTCTTATCGGAAGAACTCTTCAGGATTTGAAGAATGAGCGAGTCTGAGGAGCTTGCTCAGGCTTTTGTCTCTGGATTTTGTATCAGCTATGGTCGTGGAATGTTGGGGAGGCCTCATGGGCCATGGACGAATCTTGCTCTCTGTATATTTGGCCCGATCCCAATTGTTTTTTGTCAATCTGTGCGATGGGAGGACTCCTTTCAGGTTTGTTACCTCAGGTGTCCCACCAAAAGCGGAATTCCAAAGCAGAGCCCTGGGGAAGACTGAAGGGACATCCCGAACTATGGTTTAAAAAAATTGGGGCCTGGGCATGGCAAGCCCAATATGCTGTCTCTCCATCCAGCCACTGAGAGGCCTTATCTGAGGACTGGGCTCAGTCTGAGGGTTACAATGTGTGTTTGTGACCAATATGGGCCGTAAGCATGGGCGGGGCCTCATATCCACACTGGTTTCAAGTACACTGAACATTGGACAACATGCCAACCACAAGGTTTCTTGCCATGGGGAAAGAGTTCTGATTTCTGCATCATTTTCAAACGCGGGCCGTGATTGGAGATAAGGTCTAGTTCCTGAAGCCTGAAACCCGAGGTTGAGAAGAGATGATGACCTAAGGCCATGGCGGGTCTGATGTGCTCAGTGTGGGGGCAAGCTGTCTGGGTGGGGGCCAGGAGTTCCAGGCTCAGGCTGTGTCAGAAAGGGCATTAGTGCCCAGGTCAGCCTATATATTTCGGGTACAGCCGAATGGCGTGCAGGTTGATCCTCATTGGGGGTTTCTGGGTAGCCACAGAGGGCAATGTTTTTCTTCTGGAGAACAGGCAGAGTGCTGCATTGACGTTCCGGATTGCAAATTGGAGGGCTTGTGGGCCAGTAGTCTTAGGACGGAAGTCTGAGAACCCAAGCTAGGCCTAGGTTTCTGGGTGAGACCTGAATCGATAACTCGTGCATCTGAAGTCAGCGCGAGGATCAGACGATCGCTCAGGTTGGACATTCTGTCCCTGATGGCCCCTTCTTGAAGGGGGTGTGGATCACGAGGCTATAGGGGTTTTCCCACGATGGGAGTTGTAAGAAGCTCCCAACTGCAAACATTCTTCTACAGGACAATTGAGACCTGTTGGTTGGCTCCAGGACAACGATTCCGAGCAGGGTTCTAAGGATGGATGGCTGGGGATCCCACCTCGCATTCCAATTTGGAGGTTTATGCTATTAGTAGGGTTGTGGCCATTGGAATGGGCACATACAATTCCCTTGGAGAGGGCAAGCACAGTCGTCTGGTTTGGCTCCAGGG
Source organism: Mustela putorius furo (assembly GCF_011764305.1). Classification (NCBI taxonomy): domain Eukaryota; kingdom Metazoa; phylum Chordata; class Mammalia; order Carnivora; family Mustelidae; genus Mustela; species Mustela putorius. Next base: position 52,889 of record NW_025422233.1, on the reverse strand, counting down.
GCCTGAGCCTATAGGGTGTGTAGGCCAGGGCTGTTTGGACAGTTGTCTGAAAACACAAACACGGCTTATGTTTCGGGTCATAGGTATGGCAGGACTGATCTACCGACCATGAGGAGAACTCTTCAGGATATGAAAAAAGGGCGAGTGCGAGCCTTTGCTCAAGTTTTTGTCTCTGGATATCGTGTCACTCATGGTCGTGAAATTTCCGGGTGACTTCATGGGAAATGGACGAGTCTTACTATCGGGGGTTTGGCCCCGTCCAAAGAGTTTGGGGTCATTCTTGGGATGGAAGAAGTCCGTTGTTCTGTGCTGTTGAGTGTTTTGTGTGTTTAACCTCAGGTGTCCCACCAAATGAGGTATTCCAGAGTAAAGCCCTGGGGAGGGGCGACCGGACCACCAGAAATCTTGTTAAAAATTGGGGGCTAGGGACATGTCAGGCCATTATGACATCTAATGGTCCAGCCACTGAGAGGACGTACTAGAGGACAGGAATCACGGTAAGGGTCACAATGCGTGTTTATGCCCTCGTCGCACTCAAGAATGGGCGGGGCCTCAGGGTGAATGCTGGTTTCTCCTACACTGAACGTTGGACAACATGCCAACCACAAGGTTTCTTGCCATGGGTAATGAAGAGTTCTGATTTCTGCATCACAGTCACCCCTGGGCAGTGATTGGAGATAAGGTCTAGGTTCTGAAGCCTGAAAACTGAGGTAGGGAAGAGTTGATGACCTAAGGCCATGGCGGGTCTGATGTGCTCAGTGTGCGGTCAGCTGTCTGGGTGTTGGTCACGAGGTCCGTGCTCAGGTTGTCAGACAGTGCATTAGTGCCCAGGTTAGACTATATGTTTTGGGTGCATTCGAGTGCCGTGTAGGTTCTTATCTGAAGAACTCTTCAGAATATGAAGAATGAGTGAGTCTGATGCGCGTGCTCAGGCTTTTGTCTCTGGATTTTGTATCAGCGATGTCCGTGGAATGTTCGGGAGGCCTCATGGGCCATGGACGAATCTTGCTCTCTGTGGATTTGGCCCCATCCCAATTGTTTTTCGACAATCTGTGGGATGGGAGGACTCCTTTTAGGTTTGTTACCTCAGGTGTCCGACCAAAAGAGGAATTCCAAATCAGAGCCCTGGGGAAGAGTGAAGGGACAACACGAACTATGGTTAAAAAATTGGGGCCTAGGGGCATGGCAAGCCCAATATGCTGTCTCTCCATCCACCACTGAGAGGCCTTACCTGAGGCCTGGGCGCAGGCTGAGGGTCACAATGTGTGTTTGTGACCAATGTGGCCCGCAATCATGGGCTGGGCCTCATATACACACTGGTTTCAAGTACACTATACCTTGCACAACATGCCAACCACAAGGTTTGTTGCCATGGGGAAAGAGTTCTAATTTCTGCATCATTTTCAAACCCGGGCCGTGATTGGAGATAAGGTCTAGGTTCTGAAGCCTGAAAACCGAGATTGAGAAGAGATGACGACCTAAGGCCATTGCGGGTCCGATGTGCTCAGTTTGCGGCCAGCTGCCTGGGTGGGGCCAGGAGTTCCAGGCTCAGGCTGTGTCAGAAAGGGCATTAGTGCCCAGGAGAGCCTATATATTTGGGGTACAGCCGAATGGCGTGCAGGTTTATCCTCATTGGGGGTTTCTGGGGTAGCGCCAGAGGGCAAAGTTTTTCCTCTGGAGGGCAGGCAGAGTGCCTCATTGTAGTTCTGGATAGCCAAACTGGAGGGCTTGTTGGCCAGTAGTCTGAGGTCGGAAGTCTGAGAACCCAAGCTAGGCCTAGGTTTCTGGGTGAGGATATGGCAGGCACAATCTACAGACCTGAATCGAGATCTCATACATCTGAAGTCAGGGCGAGGATCAGACGATCGCTCAGGTTGTATTCTGTCCCTGATGGCCCAACTGCAAAGATTCTTCTGCAGGACAATTGAGTCCTTGTGGTTGGCTCCAGGACAACGTTTCCGAGCAGGGTTCTAAGGATGGATGGCTGTGTAGCCCACCTCGCATTCCAATTGTCTCCAAACAACAAGACAGGTTAGATCTGCTGGATCTGTGGGAGCAACCGAAGAGGCTGAGTTGAATTGGACTCTCCCGTGGATGTGTCCTAATATGATTTTGTGTCTATGGAGACATTGGAATGAAGCGGTGGCACTGGGGCCCTGAAGGGTTCTCCTAAAGAGAGCTTTCACACAGCTCCATCGTGCAAGTTTCCCATGTGTAGATGAGATTTGTTCTGATGGGTGAGTCAGAAACAGCCATATGCTGTTATTGAAATCCAGGCCTCTGACGACAGATGCCTGGATGTCAAACCAATGGATCCGATAGGTGCCTAGGGGCCTCTTCATTCCTTTTTACCACTGGGAACATCAGTCTACGGGTGTGAGTGCCGGTAGGTGCTCAGATGGGCCCAGATTGCCCCTGTTTGTCCTGGGAAGCCACAAATATTGGGATGGCCTCAGGGACTTTGGAGGTTTATCCTCTTAGTAGGTTTGTGGCCATTGGAATGGGCAAATAAAATTCCCTTGGAGAGGGCAAGCACAGTCGTCAGTTTTGGCTCCAGGGGCCTGAGCCTGTAAGGTGGGACACCTGAGGGCTGGGCTGTTTGGACATTGTCTGAAAACACAAACTCGGCTTATGTTTCGGGGTCATAGGTATGGCAGGACTGATCTACAGACCATGAGGAGTACTCTTCGGGATTTGAAAAAAGGGCGAGTGTGAGGCTCTTGCTCAAGTTTTTTTCTCTGGATATCGTGTCACTCATGGTCGTGAAATTTCCGGGTGACTTCATGGGAAATGGACGAGTCTTACTCTCTGGGGGTTTGGCCCCGTCCAAAGAGTTGGGCGTTATTCTGTGGGATGCAAGTAGTCCGTTGTTTTGTTGTTGTTGATTCGTTTTTTTTCTTTTTCAACATCAGGTGTCCCACCAAATGAGGGATTCCAAAGTATAGCCCTGGGGAGGGGCGACTGGACAACCAGAAATCTGGTTAAAAATTGGTGCCTAGGGACATGTCAAGCCCATTATGACATCTAATGTTCCAGCCACTGAGAAGACGCACTAGAGGACAGGACTCACAGTGAGGGTCACAATGCGTGTTTATGCCCTCGTCGCACTCAAGAATGGGCGGGGTCTCAGGCTGAATGCTGGTTTCTCCTACACTGAATGTTGGAAAAACATGCCAACCACAAGGTTCCTTGCCATGGGTAAGGAAGAGTTCTGATTTCTGCATCACAGTCACCCCTGGGCAGTGATTGGAGATAAGGTCTAGGTTCTGAAGCCTGAAAACTGAGGTAGGGAAGAGATGATGACCTAAGGCCATGGCGGGTCTGATGTGCTCAGTGTGCGGTTAGCAGTCTGTGTGTTGGTCACGAGGTCCGGGCTCAGGTTGTCAGACAGTGCATTAGTGCCCAGGTTAGACTATATATTTTGGGTGCATTCGAGTGCCGTGTAGGTTCTTATCGGAAGAACTCTTCAGGATTTGAAGAATGAGCGAGTCTGAGGAGCTTGCTCAGGCTTTTGTCTCTGGATTTTGTATCAGCTATGGTCGTGGAATGTTGGGGAGGCCTCATGGGCCATGGACGAATCTTGCTCTCTGTATATTTGGCCCGATCCCAATTGTTTTTTGTCAATCTGTGGGATGGGAGGACTCCTTTCAGGTTTGTTACCTCAGGTGTCCCACCAAAAGCGGAATTCCAAAGCAGAGCCCTGGGGAAGACTGAAGGGACATCCCGAACTATGGTTTAAAAATTGGGGCCTGGGCATGGCAAGCCCAATATGCTGTCTCTCCATCCAGCCACTGAGAGGCCTTATCTGAGGACTGGGCTCAGTCTGAGGGTTACAATGTGTGTTTGTGACCAATATGGGCCGTAAGCATGGGCGGGGCCTCATATCCACACTGGTTTCAAGTACACTGAACATTGGACAACATGCCAACCACAAGGTTTCTTGCCATGGGGAAAGAGTTCTGATTTCTGCATCATTTTCAAAACGCGGGCCGTGATTGGAGATAAGGTCTAGTTCCTGAAGCCTGAAACCCGAGGTTGAGAAGAGATGATGACCTAAGGCCATGGCGGGTCTGATGTGCTCAGTGTGGGGCAAGCTGTCTGGGTGGGGCCAGGAGTTCCAGGCTCAGGCTGTGTCAGAAAGGGCATTAGTGCCCAGGTCAGCCTATATATTTTGGGTACAGCCGAATGGCGTGCAGGTTGATCCTCATTGGGGGTTTCTGGGTAGCCACAGAGGGCAATGTTTTTCTTCTGGAGAACAGGCAGAGTGCTGCATTGAAGTTCCGGATTGCAAATTGGAGGGCTTGTGGGCCAGTAGTCTTAGGACGGAAGTCTGAGAACCCAAGCTAGGCCTAGGTTTCTGGGTGAGACCTGAATCGATAACTCGTGCATCTGAAGTCAGCGCGAGGATCAGACGATCGCTCAGGTTGGACATTCTGTCCCTGATGGCCCCTTCTTGAAGGGGGTGTGGATCACGAGGCTATAGGGGTTTTCCCACGATGGGAGTTGTGAGAAGCTCCCAACTGCAAAGATTCTTCTGCAGGACAATTGAGACCTGTTGGTTGGCTTCAAGACAACGATTCTGAGCAGGGTTCTAAGGATGGATGGCTGGGGATCCCACCTCGCATTCCAATTTGGAGGTTTATGCTATTAGTAGGGTTGTGGCCATTGGAATGGGCACATACAATTCCCTTGGAGAGGGCAAGCACAGTCGTCTGGTTTGGCTCCAGGGGCCTGAGCCTATAGGGTGTGTAGGCCAGGGCTGTTTGGACAGTTGTCTGAAAACACAAACACGGCTTATGTTTTCGGGTCATAGGTATGGCAGGACTGATCTACCGACCATGAGGAGAACTCTTCAGGATATGAAAAAAGGGCGAGTGCGAGCCTTTGCTCAAGTTTTTGTCTCTGGATATCGTGTCACTCATGGTCGTGAAATTTCCGGGTGACTTCATGGGAAATGGACGAGTCTTACTATCGGGGGTTTGGCCCCGTCCAAAGAGTTTGGGGTCATTCTTGGGATGGAAGAAGTCCGTTGTTCTGTGCTGTTGAGTGTTTTGTGTTTAACCTCAGGTGTCCCACCAAATGAGGTATTCCAGAGTAAAGCCCTGGGGAGGGGCGACCGGACCACCAGAAATCTTGTTAAAAATTGGGGGCTAGGGACATGTCAGGCCATTATGACATCTAATGGTCCAGCCACTGAGAGGACGTACTAGAGGACAGGAATCACGGTAAGGGTCACAATGCGTGTTTATGCCCTCGTCGCACTCAAGAATGGGCGGGGCCTCAGGGTGAATGCTGGTTTCTCCTACACTGAACGTTGGACAACATGCCAACCACAAGGTTTCTTGCCATGGGTAATGAAGAGTTCTGATTTCTGCATCACAGTCACCCCTGGGCAGTGATTGGAGATAAGGTCTAGGTTCTGAAGCCTGAAAACTGAGGTAGGGAAGAGTTGATGACCTAAGGCCATGGCGGGTCTGATGTGCTCAGTGTGCGGTCAGCTGTCTGGGTGTTGGTCACGAGGTCCGTGCTCAGGTTGTCAGACAGTGCATTAGTGCCCAGGTTAGACTATATGTTTTGGGTGCATTCGAGTGCCGTGTAGGTTCTTATCTGAAGAACTCTTCAGAATATGAAGAATGAGTGAGTCTGATGCGCGTGCTCAGGCTTTTGTCTCTGGATTTTGTATCAGCGATGTCCGTGGAATGTTGGGGAGGCCTCATGGGCCATGGACGAATCTTGCTCTCTGTGGATTTGGCCCCATCCCAATTGTTTTTCGACAATCTGTGGGATGGGAGGACTCCTTTTAGGTTTGTTACCTCAGGTGTCCGACCAAAAGAGGAATTCCAAATCAGAGCCCTGGGGAAGAGTGAAGGGACAACACGAACTATGGTTAAAAATTGGGGCCTAGGGGCATGGCAAGCCCAATATGCTGTCTCTCCATCCACCACTGAGAGGCCTTACCTGAGGCCTGGGCGCAGGCTGAGGGTCACAATGTGTGTTTGTGACCAATGTGGCCCGCAATCATGGGCTGGGCCTCATATACACACTGGTTTCAAGTACACTATACCTTGCACAACATGCCAACCACAAGGTTTGTTGCCATGGGGAAAGAGTTCTAATTTCTGCATCATTTTCAAACCCGGGCCGTGATTGGAGATAAGGTCTAGGTTCTGAAGCCTGAAAACCGAGATTGAGAAGAGATGACGACCTAAGGCCATTGCGGGTCCGATGTGCTCAGTTTGCGGCCAGCTGCCTGGGTGGGGCCAGGAGTTCCAGGCTCAGGCTGTGTCAGAAAGGGCATTAGTGCCCAGGAGAGCCTATATATTTGGGGTACAGCCGAATGGCGTGCAGGTTTATCCTCATTGGGGGTTTCTGGGTAGCGCCAGAGGGCAAAGTTTTTTCCTCTGGAGGGCAGGCAGAGTGCCTCATTGTAGTTCTGGATAGCCAAACTGGAGGGCTTGTTGGCCAGTAGTCTGAGGTCGGAAGTCTGAGAACCCAAGCTAGGCCTAGGTTTCTGGGTGAGGATATGGCAGGCACAATCTACAGACCTGAATCGAGATCTCATACATCTGAAGTCAGGGCGAGGATCAGACGATCGCTCAGGTTGTATTCTGTCCCTGATGGCCCAACTGCAAAGATTCTTCTGCAGGACAATTGAGTCCTTGTGGTTGGCTCCAGGACAACGTTTCCGAGCAGGGTTCTAAGGATGGATGGCTGTGTAGCCCACCTCGCATTTCCAATTGTCTCCAAACAACAAGACAGGTTAGATCTGCTGGATCTGTGGGAGCAACCGAAGAGGCTGAGTTGAATTGGACTCTCCCGTGGATGTGTCCTAATATGATTTTGTGTCTATGGAGACATTGGAATGAAGCGGTGGCACTGGGGCCCTGAAGGGTTCTCCTAAAGAGAGCTTTCACACAGCTCCATCGTGCAAGTTTCCCATGTGTAGATGAGATTTGTTCTGATGGGTGAGTCAGAAACAGCCATATGCTGTTATTGAAATCCAGGCCTCTGACGACAGATGCCTGGATGTCAAACCAATGGATCCGATAGGTGCCTAGGGGCCTCTTCATTCCTTTTTACCACTGGGAACATCAGTCTACGGGTGTGAGTGCCGGTAGGTGCTCAGATGGGCCCAGATTGCCCCTGTTTGTCCTGGGAAGCCACAAATATTGGGATGGCCTCAGGGACTTTGGAGGTTTATCCTCTTAGTAGGTTTGTGGCCATTGGAATGGGCAAATAAAATTCCCTTGGAGAGGGCAAGCACAGTCGTCAGTTTTGGCTCCAGGGGCCTGAGCCTGTAAGGTGGGACACCTGAGGGCTGGGCTGTTTGGACATTGTCTGAAAACACAAACTCGGCTTATGTTTCGGGTCATAGGTATGGCAGGACTGATCTACAGACCATGAGGAGTACTCTTCGGGATTTGAAAAAAGGGCGAGTGTGAGGCTCTTGCTCAAGTTTTTTTCTCTGGATATCGTGTCACTCATGGTCGTGAAATTTCCGGGTGACTTCATGGGAAATGGACGAGTCTTACTCTCTGGGGGTTTGGCCCCGTCCAAAGAGTTGGGCGTTATTCTGTGGGATGCAAGTAGTCCGTTGTTTTGTTGTTGTTGATTCGTTTTTTTTCTTTTTCAACATCAGGTGTCCCACCAAATGAGGGATTCCAAAGTATAGCCCTGGGGAGGGGCGACTGGACAACCAGAAATCTGGTTAAAAATTGGTGCCTAGGGACATGTCAAGCCCATTATGACATCTAATGTTCCAGCCACTGAGAAGACGCACTAGAGGACAGGACTCACAGTGAGGGTCACAATGCGTGTTTATGCCCTCGTCGCACTCAAGAATGGGCGGGGTCTCAGGCTGAATGCTGGTTTCTCCTACACTGAATGTTGGAAAACATGCCAACCACAAGGTTCCTTGCCATGGGTAAGGAAGTGTTCTGAATTCTGCATCACAGTCACCCCTGGGCAGTGATTGGAGATAAGGTCTAGGTTCTGAAGCCTGAAAACTGAGGTAGGGAAGAGATGATGACCTAAGGCCATGGCGGGTCTGATGTGCTCAGTGTGCAGTCAGCTGTCTGGGTGTTGGGCAGAGGTCCGGCCTCAGGATGTCAGATGGTGCATTGGTGCCCAGGTTAGACTATTAATTTTGGGTGCTTTTGAGTGCCGTGTAGGTTCTTATCTGAAGAAATCTTCAGGATATGGAGAATCAGCGAGTCTGAGGCACGTGCTCAGGCTTTTGTCTCTGGATTTTGTATCAGCGATGGCCGTGGAAAGTTGGGGAGGCCTCATGGGCCATGGACGAATCTTGCACTCTGTGGATTTGGCCTGATCCCAATTGTTTTTTCGTCAATCTGTGGGATGGGAGGACTCCTTTCAGGTTTGTTACCTCAGTGTCCCACCAAAAGAGGAATTCCAAAGCAGAGCCCTGGGGAAGTGTGAAGGGATAACCCGAACTATGGTTAAAAATTGGGGCTTAGGGGCATGGCAAGCCCTATATGCTGTCTCTCCATCCAGCCACTGAGAGACCTACCTGAGGAGTGGGCTCAGGCTGAGGGTCACAATATGTGTTTGTGAACCATGTGGCTGGCAAGCATGGGCGGGGGTCATGGGCCACACAGGTTTCAAGTACACTGAACCTAGGACAACATGCCAACGCCAAGGTTTTTTGCCATGGGGAAAGAGTTCTGATTTCTGCATCATTTTCAACCCGGGCAATGCTTAGAGAAAAGGTCTAGATTCTGAAACCTGAAAACCGAGGTTGAGAAGAGATGACAACCTAAGGCCATGTCGGGTCCGATGTGCTCAGTGTGCGGCCAGCTGTCTGGGTGGGGCGAGGAGGTCCAGGCTCAGGCTGTGTCAGAAAGGGCATTAGTGCCACGGTCAGCCTATATATTTGGGGTACAGTCGAATGGCGTGCAGGTTGATCCTCATTTGGTGTTTCTGGGTAGCCCCAGAGGGCAATGTTTTTTTTCTGGAGGGCAGGCAGAGTGCAGCATTGTAGTCTGGATTGCCAAATTGGAGGGCTTTTGGCCAGTAGTCTGAGGACGGAAGTCTGAGAACCCAGCTAGGCCTAGGTTTCTGGGTGAGGATATGGCAGGCACAATCTACAGACCTGAATCAAGACCTCGTGCATCTGAAGTCAGGGCGAGGATCAGACGATCGCTCAGGTTGGACAATCTGTCCCTGATGGTCCCTTCTTGAAGGGGGGGGCGGATCACAAGTCCATGGGGGTTTTCCCACGATGGGAGTTGTGAGAAGCTCCTAACTGCAATGATTCTTCTGCAGGACAATTGAGACCTGTTGGTTGGCTCCAGGACTACAATTCCGAGGAGGGTTCTAAGGATGGATGGCTGGGTAGCCCACCTCGCATTCCAATTGTCTCCAAGTAACAAGACAGGTTAGATCTGCTGGATCTGGGGGAGCAACCGAGGAAGCTGAGTTGAAATGGACTCTCTCGTGGATGTGTCCTAATATGATTTTGTGTCTATGGAGTCCTTGGAATGAAGCGGTGGCACTGGGGCCCTGAAGGGTTCTCCTAAAGAGAGGCTTTCACACAGCTCCATCGTGCAAGTTTCCCATGTGTAGATGAGATATGTTCTGATGGGTGAGTCAAGAAACAGCCATATGCTGTTATTGAAATCCAGGCCTCTGAGGAGAGATGCCTGGAAACCAAAGCAATGGATCGGATAGGTGCCTAGGGGCCTATTCATTCTTTTTAACTCTGGGGACATCAGTCTACGGGTCTGAGTGCAGGTAGGTCCTCAGATGGGCCCAGATTGCCCCTGTTTGTCCTGGGAAGCCACAAATATTGGGATGGCCTCAGGGACTTTGGAGGTTTATCCTCTTAGTAGGTTTGTGGCCATTGGAATGGGCAAATAAAATTCCCTTGGAGAGGGCAAGCACAGTCGTCAGTTTTGGCTCCAGGGGCCTGAGCCTTTAGGTTGTGTAGGCCAGGGCTGTTTGGAGATTGTCTGAAAACACAAACTCGGCTTATATTTCGGATCATAGGTATGGCAGGACTGATCTACAGACCATGAGGAGAACTCTTCGGGATTTGAAAAAAGGGCGAGTGTGAGGCTCTTGCTCAAGTTTTTTTCTCTGGATATCGTGTCACTCATGGTCGTGAAATTTCCGGGTGACTTCATGGGAAATGGACGAGTCTTACTTTCTGGGGGTTTGGCCCCGTCCAAAGAGTTTGGCGTTATTCTGTGGGATGGAAGTAGTCCGTTGTTTTGTTGTTGTTGATTCGTTTTTTTTTTGTTTTTCAACCTCAGGTGTCCCACCAAATGAGGGATTCCAGAGTATAGCCCTGGGGAGGGGCGACTGGACAACCAGAAATCTGGTTAAAAATTGGTGCCTAGGGACATGTCAAGCCCATTATGACAACTAATGTTCCAGCCACTGAGAGGACGTACTAGAGGACAGGACTCACAGTGACGGTCACAATTCGTGTTTTTGCCCTCGTGGCACTCAAGAATGGGCCGGGCCTCAGGGTGAATGCTGGTTTCTCCTACACACTGAACGTTGGACAACATGCCAACCACAAGGTTTCTTGCCATGGGTAAGGAAGAGTTCTGATTTCTGCATCACAGTCACCCCTGGGCAGTGATTGGAGATAAGGTCTAGGTTCTGAAGCCTGAAAACTGAGGTAGGGAAGAGATGATGACCTAAGGCCATGGCGGGTCTGATGTGCTCTGTGTGTGGTCAGCTGTCTGGGTGTTGGGCAGAGGTCCGGCCTCAGGATGTCAGACAGTGCATTGGTGCCCAGGTTAGACTATTAATTTTGGGTGCTTTCGAGTGCCGTACAGGTTCTTATCTGAAGAAATCTTCAGGATATGGAGAATGAGCGAGTCTGAGGCGCGAGCTCAGGCTTTTGTCTCTGGATTTTGATCAGCGATGGCCGTGGAATGTTGGGGAGGCCTCATGGGCCATGGACGAATCTTGCTCTCTGTGGATTTTGACTGATCCAATTGTTTTTCGTCAATCTGTGCGATGGGAGGACTCCTTTCAGGTTTGTTACCTCAGGTGTCCCACCAAAAGAGGAATTCCAAAGCAGAGCCCTGGGGAAGTGTGAAGGGATAACCCGAACTATGGTTAAAAATTGGGGCTTAGGGGCATGGCAAGCCCAATATGCTGTCTCTCCATCCAGCCACTGAGAGACCTTACCTGAGGAGTGGGCTCAGGCTGAGGGTCACAATATGTGTTTGTGAACCATGTGGCTGGCAAGCATGGGCGGGGTCATGGGCCACACAGGTTTCAAGTACACTGAACCTAGGACAACATGCCAACCACAAGGTTTTTGCCATGGGGAAAGAGTTCTGATTTCTGCATCATTTTCAACCCGGGCAATGCTTAGAGAAAAGGTCTAGATTCTGAAACCTGAAAACCGAGGTTGAGAAGAGATGACGACCTAAGGCCATGTCGGGTCCGATGTGCTCAGTGTGCGGCCAGCTGTCTGGGTGGGGCGAGGAGGTCCAGGCTAAGGCTGTGTCAGAAAGGACATTAGTGCCCAGGTCAGCCTATATATTTGGGGTGTAGCCGAATGGCGTGCAGGTTGATCCTCATTTGGGTTTTCTGGGTAGCCCCAGAGGGCAATGTTTTTTTCTGGATGGCAGGCAGAGTGCTGCATTGTAGTCTGGATTGCCAAATTGGAGGGCTTTGGGGCCAGTAGTCTGAGGACGGAAGTCTGAGAACCCAGCTAGGCCTAGGTTTCTGGGTGAGGATATGGCAGGCACAATCTACAGACCTGAATCGAGACCTCGTGCATCTGAAGTCAGGGCGAGGATCAGACGATCGCTCAGGTTGGATAATCTGTCCCTGATGGTCCCTTCTTGAAGGGGGGGCGGATCACGAGTCCATGGGGGTTTTCCCACGATGGGAGTTTTCAGAAGCTCCTAACTGCAATGATTCTTCTGCAGGACAATTGAGACCTGTTGGTTGGCTCCAGGACTACAATTCCGAGGAGGGTTCTAAGGATGGATGGCTGGGTAGCCCACCTCGCATTCCAATTGTCTCCAAGCAACAAGACAGGTTAGATCTGCTGGATCTGGGGGAGCAACCGAGGAAGCTGAGTTGAAATTGACTCTCCCGTGGATGTGTCCTAATATGATTTTGTGTCTATGGAGTCCTTGTTATGAAGCGGTGGCACTGGGGCCCTGAAGGGTTCTCCTAAGGAGAGGCTTTCACACAGCTCCATCGTGCAAGGTTCCCATATGTAGATGAGATTTGTTCTGATGGGTGAGTCAAGAAACAGCCATATGCTGTTATTGAAATCCAGGCCTCTGAGGAGAGATGCCTGGAAAACAAAGCAATTGATCCGATATGTGCCTAGGGGCCTGATCATTCCTTACTACATCTGCGGATATCAGTCTACGGGTCTGAGTGCACGTAGGTGCTCAAATGGCTTCAGATTTCCCTGTTTTTCCTGGGAAGCCACAACTATTGGGATGGCCTCAGGAATTTTGGAGTTTTATCCTATTAGTAGGGTTGTGGCCATTGGAATGTCACATACAATTCCCATTGAGAGGGCAAGCAGAGTCGTCAGGTTTGGCCTCAGGGACCTGAGCCTTTAGGGCTCGTTGGCCACAGCTGTTGGGACAATTGTCTGAAAACACAAAATCGTCTTATGTTTCAGGTCATAGGTATGGCAGGACTGATCTACAGACTATGAGGAGAACACTTTGGGATATGAAAAAAGGGCGAGTGTGTGTCTCTTGCTCAAGTTTTTGTCTCAAGATATCGTGTCACTCATGGTCGTGAAATTTCCGGGTGACTTCATGGGAAATGGACGAGTATTACTCTCTGGGGGTTTGGCCCCGTTCAAGGATTTTGGGTTCACTCTGTGGGATGGAATAAGTCCGTTTTTTTGTTGTTGTTGATTTGTTTTGTTTTGTTTTTCAACCTTGGGTGTCCCACCAAATGAGGGATTCCAGAGTAGAGCCCTGGGGAGGGGCGACTGGACAACCTGAAATCTGATAAAATTGGTGCCTAGGGACATGTCAAGACCATTATGACATCTAATGGTCCAGCCACTGAGAGGACGGAATAGAGGACAGGACTCACGCTGAGGGTCACAATGCGGTTTTATGCCATTGTCGCACTCAAGAATGGGCGGGGCCTCAGGGTGATGCTGCTGGTTTCTCCTACACTGAACTTTGGACAACATGCCAACCACAAGGTTTCTTGCCATGGGTAAGCAGGAGTTCTGATTTCTGCATCACAATCACCCCTGGGCAGTGATTGGACATAAGGTCTAGGTTCTGAAGCCTGAAAACTGAGCTAGGGCAGAGATGATGGCCTAAGGCATGGCGGGTCTGATGTGCTCAGTGTGCGGTCAGTGTCTTGGTGTTTCTCAGGAGGTCCCGGCTCAGGTTGTCAGACAGTGCATTACTTCCCAGGTTAGACCCAATAATTTGGGTACATTCGAGTGCCTTGTAGGTTTATTCTCATTTCACCTGCCTGGGCAGCTCATTAGGCAATATCTTTCTTCTAGAGGGCAGGCAGAGTGCTGCAATGATGGTCCGGAATTGCCGAACTTGTAGGCTTCGGGGCCAGGAGTGTGAGGATGGAAGTCTGAGAACACAAGCTAGACTTGGGTTTCAGGGCGAGGGCATGGCATGTACGCCCTGAAGATCTGAAGCAATATCTCATGCTTCTGAAGTCAGAGCGAGGATCAGACGTTGGCTCAGCTTGGATTTTCTGTTCATGACGGCCCCTTCATGAAGGGAGCGGATTCTCGAGAGCGTGGAGGTTTTCCCACGTTGCGAGTGGTGGGATGCCCCCTCCAGGGATTCCTTCTGCGGAATTGAGACCTGTTGGACAACTCCAGGACATCCCATATGGATGAGTCCAGACCAACGTTCGAGGATGGATGCCTGGGAAGCCCGCCTCGCATGCCAATTGTCTCCTAGCGACAAGACAGTTTAGATCTGATGACTCTGCGGGAGCAACCGGGGTGGCTGAGTTGAAATGGACTTTCCTGAGGATGGGTCTAATGTGTGTTTGTGTCCATGAGGGCCTTAAAATGGGGCGGTGGCACCAGGACCCTGAAGTATTCTCCTCAGCTTTTGACATAGCTCCCATGCACAAGTTTCCTTGTGGAGACGAGTTTGGTTCTGATGGGTGCCTCAGGAAAACCCCAATGCTGGTATTGGAAACCAGGGTTTTGAGGAGACATGCCTGTAAACCAAAGCAATGGATCCGATTTTGGCCTCGGGTCCTGTCTGGTTCAATCTTCTTCTCTCGGGACATCCATCTAGGGTATGAGTGGAGGTAGATGCTCAGCTGGTGTCAGACTGACCTTTTTTGTCCCGGGCGACCTATACTATTGGGATGGCCTCAGGGACTTTGGAGGGTTCTCCTAACTTGTACGATTTTGGACAATGAAATGGGCAGAATTCCCATGGATTGGGTAGGCCCAGTCCTAATGTGTGGCTCCAGGGTCCCCAGCCTGGATGGTGTGTGGCCCCAGGACTTTGAGGACAGAAGTCTGAAAACACAAACTCAGCTTATGTTTGGGGACGTAGGTATGGCAGGCGCGATCTACAAACCAAGAGAAGACATCTTCAGGATATGAAGAAAGTGCGAGTCTGAGGCGCTTGCTCAGACTTTTGTCTCTGGATTTTGTTTCAGCGATGGCCTTGGAATGTCGAGGAGGCCTCATGGGCCATGGACGATTCTTCCTCTCTGTGGATTTGGCCCGATCCCAATTGTTTTTCGTCAATCTGTTGGATGGAGGACTCCTTTCAGGGTTGTTACATCAGGTGTCCCACCAAAAGAGGAATTCCAAAGCAGAGCCCTGGGGAAGAATGAAGGGACAACACGAACTATGGTTAAAAATTGGGGCCTATGGGCATGGCAAGCCCAATATGCTGTCTCTTCATCCAGCCACTGAGAGGCCTTACCTGAGGACTGGGCTAAGGCTGTGGGTCACAATGTGAGTTTGCCACCTAGGTGGCCCGCGAGCCTTGGCGGGGCCTCATCGGAAAAACAGGTTTCCACTACACTGAACGTTGGACAACAATCCAACCACAAGGTTCTTGCCATTGGGAAGGAGTTCTGATTTCTGCATCATTTTCAAACCTGGGCAGTGATTGGAGATAAGGTCTAGGATCTGAATCCTGAAAACCGAGGTTGGGAAGAGATAACGACCTAAGGCAATGGCTGGTCCTATGTGCTCAGGGAGCGGCAAGCTGTCTGGGTGGGGACAGGAGGTCCAGCCTCAGGCTCTGTCAGAAAGGGCATTATTGCCCAGGTCAGCCTATATATTTTGGGTACAGCCAATTTGCGTGCAGGTTGATCTTCATTTGGGGTTTCTGTGTAGCCCCAGAGGGCAATGTTTTCCTTCTGGAGGGAATGCAGCGTGCTGCATTGTAATTCTGGATTGCCAAACTGGAGGGCTTGTGGGCCATTAGTCTGAGGATGGAAGTCTGAGGACACAAGCTAGGCTTAGGTTTCTGGGTGAGGACATGGCAGGCACAATATACAGACCTGAATCGAGATCTCGTGCATCTGAAGTCAGGGTGAGGATCAGACTATTTCTCAGGTTGGACCTTATGTCCCTGATGGCCCCTTCATGAAGGGGGGGGGTTATCACGAGGCCATGGGGGTTCTCTCGCGATGGGAGTTGTGAGAAGCTCCCAACTGCAAAGATTCTTCTGCAGGAAAAATTAAGACCTGTTGGTTGGCTCCAGGCCATGTTTCTGAGCAGGGTTCTAAGGATGGATGGCGGGGTAGGCCACTTCGCATTCCAATTGTCTCCTAGCAACATGACAAGTTAGATCTGCTGGATCTCGCGGAGCAACCGAATATGTTGAGTTGAATTGGTCTCTCCCGTGCTTGTGTCCTAATATGATTTTGTATCTATGGAGACCTTGGAATGAAGCGGGTGGCACTGGGGCCTTGAAGGGTTCTCCTAAAAAGAGGCTTTGACACACATCCCACGTGCAAGTGTCCCATCTTAGATGAGTTTTGTTCTGATGGGTGAGTCAAGAAACAGCCATATGCTGGTACTGAAATCCAGGCCTCTGAGGAAGATGCTTGGAAACCAAAGCAATGGATCAGATGAGGGCCTAGGGGCCTGTTCATTCCTTTTTACCTCTGGGGATATCAGTCGACGGGTCTGAGTGCAGGTAGGTGCTCAGATGGGCTCAGATTGCCCCTGTTTGTCCTGGGAAGCCACCACTATTTGGATGGCCTCAGGAATTTTGGAGGTTTATCCTCTTAGTAGGGTTGTGGCCATTGGAATGGGCACATACAATTCCCTTGGAGAGGGCAAGCACAGACTTCAGGTTTGGCCTCAGGGGCCTGAGCCTGTAGGGTGTGTAGGCCAGAGCTGTTGGGACAGTTGTCTGAAAACACAAACTCGGCTTATGTTTCAGGTCATAGGTATGGCAAGACTGATCTACAGACCATGAGTAGAACACTTTGGGATATGAAAAATGGGCGAGTGTGAGGCTCTTGCTCACGTTTTTGTCTCTAGATATTGTGTCACTCATGGTCGTGAAATTTCCGGGTGACTTCATGGGAAATGGACGAGTCTTACTCTCTGGGGATTTGGCCCCGTCCAAGGAATTTGGGGTCAGTCTGTGGGATGGAAGAAGTCCGTTTTTTTTTTTGTTGTTGTTGTTGTTGTTGATTTGTTTTGTTTTGTTTTTCAACCTCAGGTGTCCCACCAAATGAGGGATACCTGAGTAGAGCCCTGGGGAGTTGTGACTGGACAACCAGAAATCTGGTTAAAAATTGGGGCCTAGGGACATGTCAAGCCCATTATGACATCTAATGGTTCAGCCACTGAGAGGATTTACTAAAGGTCAGGAATCACGCTGAGGGTCACAATGCGTGTTTATGCCCTCATCGCACTCAAGAATGGGCGTGATCAGGGTGAATGCTGGTTTCTCCTACACTGAACGTAGGACAACATGGCAACCACAAGGTTTCTTGCCTTGGGTAAGCAGGAGTTCTGATTTCTGCATCACAGTCACCCCTGGGCAGTGATTGGAGATAAGGTCTAGGTTCTGAAGCCTGAAAACTGAGGTAGGGCAGAGATGATGACCTAAGGCCATGGCGGGTCTGATGTGCTCAGTGAGCGGTCAGCTGTCTGGGTGTTGCTCAGGAGGTCCTGGCTCAGGTTGTGTCAGACAGTGCATTACTGCCCAGGTTAGACTATATATTTGGGTACATTCGAGTGCCGTGTAGGTTTATTCTCATTTAATGTGCTCGGGCAGCTCATTAGGCAATATATTTTTTCTAGAGGGCAGGCAGAGTGCTGCAATGACGGTCCGGAATTGCCAAAACTTGTAGGCTTCGGGGCCAGGAGTGTGAGGATGGAAGTCTGAGAACACAAGCTAGACTTGGGTTTCAGGGCGAGGGCACGGCATGTACGCCCTGAAGATCTGAAGCAATATCTCATGCTTCTGAAGTCAGAGCGAGGATCAGACGTTGGCTCAGCTTGGATTTTCTGTTCATGACGGCCCCTTCATGAAGGGAGCGGATTCTCGAGAGCGTGGAGGTTTTCCCACGTTGCGAGTGGTGGGATGCCCCCTCCAGGGATTCCTTCTGCGGAATTGAGACCTGTTGGACAACTCCAGGACATCCCATATGGATGAGTCCAGACCAACGTTCGAGGATGGATGCCTGGGAAGCCCGCCTCGCATGCCAATTGTCTCCTAGCGACAAGACAGTTTAGATCTGATGGCTCTGCGGGAGCAACCGGGGTGGCTGAGTTGAAATGGACTTTCCTGAGGATGGGTCTAATGTGTGTTTGTGTCCATGAGGGCCTTAAAATGGGGCGGTGGCACCGGGACCCTGAAGTATTCTCCTCAGCTTTTGACATAGCTCCCATGCACAAGTTTCCTTGTGGAGACGAGTTTGGTTCTGATGGGTGCCTCAGGAAAACCCCAATGCTGGTATTGGAAACCAGGGTTTTGAGGAGACATGCCTGTAAACCAAAGCAATGGATCCGATTTTGGCCTCGGGTCCTGTCTGGTTCAATCTTCTTCTCTCGGGACATCCATCTAGGGTATGAGTGGAGGTAGATGCTCAGCTGGTGTCAGACTGACCTTTTTTGTCCCGGGCGACTTTTACTATTGGGATGGCCTCAGGGACTTTGGAGGGTTCTCCTAACTTGTACGATTTTGGACAATGAAATGGGCAGAATTCCCATGGATTGGGTAGGCCCAGTCCTAATGTGTGGCTCCAGGGTCCCCAGCCTGGATGGTGTGTGGCCCAGGACTTTGAGGACAGAAGTCTGAAAACACAAACTCAGCTTATGTTTGGGGACGTAGGTATGGCAGGCGCGATCTACAAACCATGAGAAGACATCTTCAGGATATGAAGAAAGTGCGAGTCTGAGGCGCTTGCTCAGACTTTTGTCTCTGGATTTTTGTTTCAGCGATGGCCTTGGAATGTCGAGGAGGCCTCATGGGCCATGGACGATTCTTCCTCTCTGTGGATTTGGCCCGATCCCAATTGTTTTTTCGTCAATCTGTTGGATGGAGGACTCCTTTCAGGGTTGTTACATCAGGTGTCCCACCAAAAGAGGAATTCCAAAGCAGAGCCCTGGGGAAGAATGAAGGGACAACACGAACTATGGTTAAAAATTGGGGCCTATGGGCATGGCAAGCCCAATATGCTGTCTCTTCATCCAGCCACTGAGAGGCCTTACCTGAGGACTGGGCTAAGGCTGTGGGTCACAATGTGAGTTTGCCACCTAGGTGGCCCGCGAGCAATGGCGGGGCCTCATCGGACAAACAGGTTTCCACTACACTGAACGTTGGACAACAAGCCAACCACAAGGTTCTTGCCATTGGGAAGGAGTTCTGATTTCTGCATCATTTTCAAACCTGGGCAGTGATTGGAGATAAGGTCTAGGTTCTGAAGCCTGAAAACTGAGGTAGGGCAGAGATGATGACCTAAGGCCATGGCGGGTCTGATGTGCTCAGTGAGCGGTCAGCTGTCTGGGTGTTGCTCAGGAGGTCCTGGCTCAGGTTGTGTCAGACAGTGCATTACTGCCCAGGTTAGACTATATATTTGGGTACATTCGAGTGCCGTGTAGGTTTATTCTCATTTAATGTGCTCGGGCAGCTCATTAGGCAATATATTTTTTCTAGAGGGCAGGCAGAGTGCTGCAATGACGGTCCGGAATTGCCAAACTTGTAGGCTTCGGGGCCAGGAGTGTGAGGATGGAAGTCTGAGAACACAAGCTAGACTTGGGTTTCAGGGCGAGGGCACGGCATGTACGCCCTGAAGATCTGAAGCAATATCTCATGCTTCTGAAGTCAGAGCGAGGATCAGACGTTGGCTCAGCTTGGATTTTCTGTTCATGACGGCCCCTTCATGAAGGGAGCGGATTCTCGAGAGCGTGGAGGTTTTCCCACGTTGCGAGTGGTGGGATGCCCCCTCCAGGGATTCCTTCTGCGGAATTGAGACCTGTTGGACAACTCCAGGACATCCCATATGGATGAGTCCAGACCAACGTTCGAGGATGGATGCCTGGGAAGCCCGCCTCGCATGCCAATTGTCTCCTAGCGACAAGACAGTTTAGATCTGATGGCTCTGCGGGAGCAACCGGGGGTGGCTGAGTTGAAATGGACTTTCCTGAGGATGGGTCTAATGTGTGTTTGTGTCCATGAGGGCCTTAAAATGGGGCGGTGGCACCGGGACCCTGAAGTATTCTCCTCAGCTTTTGACATAGCTCCCATGCACAAGTTTCCTTGTGGAGACGAGTTTGGTTCTGATGGGTGCCTCAGGAAAACCCCAATGCTGGTATTGGAAACCAGGGTTTTGAGGAGACATGCCTGTAAACCAAAGCAATGGATCCGATTTTGGCCTCGGGTCCTGTCTGGTTCAATCTTCTTCTCTCGGGACATCCATCTAGGGTATGAGTGGAGGTAGATGCTCAGCTGGTGTCAGACTGACCTTTTTTGTCCCGGGCGACTTTTACTATTGGGATGGCCTCAGGGACTTTGGAGGGTTCTCCTAACTTGTACGATTTTGGACAATGAAATGGGCAGAATTCCCATGGATTGGGTAGGCCCAGTCCTAATGTGTGGCTCCAGGGTCCCCAGCCTGGATGGTGTGTGGCCCAGGACTTTGAGGACAGAAGTCTGAAAACACAAACTCAGCTTATGTTTGGGGACGTAGGTATGGCAGGCGCGATCTACAAACCATGAGAAGACATCTTCAGGATATGAAGAAAGTGCGAGTCTGAGGCGCTTGCTCAGACTTTTGTCTCTGGATTTTGTTTCAGCGATGGCCTTGGAATGTCGAGGAGGCCTCATGGGCCATGGACGATTCTTCCTCTCTGTGGATTTGGCCCGATCCCAATTGTTTTTCGTCAATCTGTTGGATGGAGGACTCCTTTCAGGGTTGTTACATCAGGTGTCCCACCAAAAGAGGAATTCCAAAGCAGAGCCCTGGGGAAGAATGAAGGGACAACACGAACTATGGTTAAAAATTGGGGCCTATGGGCATGGCAAGCCCAATATGCTGTCTCTTCATCCAGCCACTGAGAGGCCTTACCTGAGGACTGGGCTAAGGCTGTGGGTCACAATGTGAGTTTGCCACCTAGGTGGCCCGCGAGCAATGGCGGGGCCTCATCGGACAAACAGGTTTCCACTACACTGAACGTTGGACAACAAGCCAACCACAAGGTTCTTGCCATTGGGAAGGAGTTCTGATTTCTGCATCATTTTCAAACCTGGGCAGTGATTGGAGATAAGGTCTAGGATCTGAATCCTGAAAACCGAGGTTGGGAAGAGATAACGACCTAAGGCAATGGCTGGTCCTATGTGCTCAGGGAGCGGCAAGCTGTCTGGGTGGGGCCAGGAGGTCCAGCCTCAGGCTCTGTCAGAAAGGGCATTATTGCCCAGGTCAGCCTATATATTTTGGGTACAGCCAATTTGCGTGCAGGTTGATCTTCATTTGGGGTTTCTGTGTAGCCCCAGAGGGCAATGTTTTTCCTTCTGGAGGGAATGCAGCGTGCTGCATTGTAATTCTGGATTGCCAAACTGGAGGGCTTGTGGGCCATTAGTCTGAGGATGGAAGTCTGAGGACACAAGCTAGGCTTAGGTTTCTGGG
Source organism: Mustela putorius furo (assembly GCF_011764305.1). Lineage (NCBI taxonomy): Eukaryota > Metazoa > Chordata > Mammalia > Carnivora > Mustelidae > Mustela > Mustela putorius. Next base: position 31,811 of record NW_025422233.1, on the reverse strand, counting down.
TGAGGACATGGCAGGCACAATATACAGACCTGAATCGAGATCTCGTGCATCTGAAGTCAGGGTGAGGATCAGACTATTTCTCAGGTTGGACCTTATGTCCCTGATGGCCCCTTCATGAAGGGGGGGGGTTATCACGAGGCCATGGGGGTTTCTCGCGATGGGAGTTGTGAGAAGCTCCCAACTGCAAAGATTCTTCTGCAGGAAAATTAGGACCTGTTGGTTGGCTCCAGGCCATGTTTCTGAGCAGGGTTCTAAGGATGGATGGCGGGGTAGGCCACTTCGCATTCCAATTGTCTCCTAGCAACATGACAAGTTAGATCTGCTGGATCTCGCGGAGCAACCGAATATGTTGAGTTGAATTGGACTCTCCCGTGCATGTGTCCTAATATGATTTTGTATCTATGGAGACCTTGGAATGAAGCGGTGGCACTGGGGCCTTGAAGGGTTCTCCTAAAAAGAGGCTTTGACACACATCCCACGTGCAAGTGTCCCATCTTAGATGAGTTTTGTTCTGATGGGTGAGTCAAGAAAACAGCCATATGCTGGTACTGAAATCCAGGCCTCTGAGGAAGATGCTTGGAAACCAAAGCAATGGATCAGATGAGGGCCTAGGGGCCTGTTCATTCCTTTTTACCTCTGGGGATATCAGTCGACGGGTCTGAGTGCAGGTAGGTGCTCAGATGGGCTCAGATTGCCCCTGTTTGTCCTGGGAAGCCACCACTATTTGGATGGCCTCAGGAATTTTGGAGGTTTATCCTCTTAGTAGGGTTGTGGCCATTGGAATGGGCACATACAATTCCCTTGGAGAGGGCAAGCACAGACTTCAGGTTTGGCCTCAGGGGCCTGAGCCTGTAGGGTGTGTAGGCCAGAGCTGTTGGGACAGTTGTCTGAAAACACAAACTCGGCTTATGTTTCAGGTCATAGGTATGGCAAGACTGATCTACAGACCATGAGGAGAACACTTTGGGATATGAAAAATGGGCGAGTGTGAGGCTCTTGCTCACGTTTTTGTCTCTAGATATTGTGTCACTCATGGTCGTGAAATTTCCGGGTGACTTCATGGGAAATGGACGAGTCTTACTCTCTGGGGATTTGGCCCCGTCCAAGGAGTTTGGGGTCAGTCTGTGGAATGGAAGAAGTCCGTTTTTTTTTTTTTTTTTTGTTGTTGTTGTTGTTGTTGATTTGTTTTGTTTTGTTTTTCAACCTCAGGTGTCCCACCAAATGAGGGATACCTGAGTAGAGCCCTGGGGAGTTGTGACTGGACAACAAGAAATCTGGTTAAAAATTGGGGCCTAGGGACATGTCAAGCCCATTATGACATCTAATGGTTCAGCCACTGAGAGGATTTACTAAAGGTCAGGAATCACGCTGAGGGTCACAATGCGTGTTTATGCCCTCATCGCACTCAAGAATGGGCGTGATCAGGGTGAATGCTGGTTTCTCCTACACTGAACGTAGGACAACATGGCAACCACAAGGTTTCTTGCCTTGGGTAAGCAGGAGTTCTGATTTCTGCATCACAGTCACCCCTGGGCAGTGATTGGAGATAAGGTCTAGGTTCTGAAGCCTGAAAACTGAGGTAGGGCAGAGATGATGACCTAAGGCCATGGCGGGTCTGATGTGCTCAGTGAGCGGTCAGCTGTCTGGGTGTTGCTCAGGAGGTCCTGGCTCAGGTTGTGTCAGACAGTGCATTACTGCCCAGGTTAGACTATATATTTGGGTACATTCGAGTGCCGTGTAGGTTTATTCTCATTTAATGTGCTCGGGCAGCTCATTAGGCAATATATTTTTTCTAGAGGGCAGGCAGAGTGCTGCAATGACGGTCCGGAATTGCCAAACTTGTAGGCTTCGGGGCCAGGAGTGTGAGGATGGAAGTCTGAGAACACAAGCTGGACTTGGGTTTCAGGGCGAGGGCACGGCATGTACGCCCTGAAGATCTGAAGCAATATCTCATGCTTCTGAAGTCAGAGCGAGGATCAGACGTTGGCTCAGCTTGGATTTTTTGTTCATGACGGCCCCTTCATGAAGGGAGCGGATTCTCGAGAGCGTGGAGGTTTTCCCACGTTGCGAGTGGTGGGATGCCCCCTCCAGGGATTCCTTCTGCGGAATTGAGACCTGTTGGACAACTCCAGGACATCCCATATGGATGAGTCCAGACCAACGTTCGAGGATGGATGCCTGGGAAGCCCGCCTCGCATGCCAATTGTCTCCTAGCGACAAGACAGTTTAGATCTGATGGCTCTGCGGGAGCAACCGGGGTGGCTGAGTTGAAATGGACTTTCCTGAGGATGGGTCTAATGTGTGTTTGTGTCCATGAGGGCCTTAAAATGGGGCGGTGGCACCGGGACCCTGAAGTATTCTCCTCAGCTTTTGACATAGCTCCCATGCACAAGTTTCCTTGTGGAGACGAGTTTGGTTCTGATGGGTGCCTCAGGAAAACCCCAATGCTGGTATTGGAAACCAGGGTTTTGAGGAGACATGCCTGTAAACCAAAGCAATGGATCCGATTTTGGCCTCGGGTCCTGTCTGGTTCAATCTTCTTCTCTCGGGGACATCCATCTAGGGTATGAGTGGAGGTAGATGCTCAGCTGGTGTCAGACTGACCTTTTTTGTCCCGGGCGACTTTTACTATTGGGATGGCCTCAGGGACTTTGGAGGGTTCTCCTAACTTGTACGATTTTGGACAATGAAATGGGCAGAATTCCCATGGATTGGGTAGGCCCAGTCCTAATGTGTGGCTCCAGGGTCCCCAGCCTGGATGGTGTGTGGCCTAGGACTTTGAGGACAGAAGTCTGAAAACACAAACTCAGCTTATGTTTGGGGACGTAGGTATGGCAGGCGCGATCTACAAACCATGAGAAGACATCTTCAGGATATGAAGAAAGTGCGAGTCTGAGGCGCTTGCTCAGACTTTTGTCTCTGGATTTTGTTTCAGCGATGGCCTTGGAATGTCGAGGAGGCCTCATGGGCCATGGACGATTCTTCCTCTCTGTGGATTTGGCCCGATCCCAATTGTTTTTCGTCAATCTGTTGGATGGAGGACTCCTTTCAGGGTTGTTACATCAGGTGTCCCACCAAAAGAGGAATTCCAAAGCAGAGCCCTGGGGAAGAATGAAGGGACAACACGAACTATGGTTAAAAATTGGGGCCTATGGGCATGGCAAGCCCAATATGCTGTCTCTTCATCCAGCCACTGAGAGGCCTTACCTGAGGACTGGGCTAAGGCTGTGGGTCACAATGTGAGTTTGCCACCTAGGTGGCCCGCGAGCAATGGCGGGGGCCTCATCGGACAAACAGGTTTCCACTACACTGAACGTTGGACAACAAGCCAACCACAAGGTTCTTGCCATTGGGAAGGAGTTCTGATTTCTGCATCATTTTCAAACCTGGGCAGTGATTGGAGATAAGGTCTAGGATCTGAATCCTGAAAACCGAGGTTGGGAAGAGATAACGACCTAAGGCAATGGCTGGTCCTATGTGCTCAGGGAGCGGCAAGCTGTCTGGGTGGGGCCAGGAGGTCCAGCCTCAGGCTCTGTCAGAAAGGGCATTATTGCCCAGGTCAGCCTATATATTTTGGGTACAGCCAATTTGCGTGCAGGTTGATCTTCATTTGGGGTTTCTGTGTAGCCCCAGAGGGCAATGTTTTCCTTCTGGAGGGAATGCAGCGTGCTGCATTGTAATTCTGGATTGCCAAACTGGAGGGCTTGTGGGCCATTAGTCTGAGGATGGAAGTCTGAGGACACAAGCTAGGCTTAGGTTTTCTGGGTGAGGACATGGCAGGCACAATATACAGACCTGAATCGAGATCTCGTGCATCTGAAGTCAGGGTGAGGATCAGACTATTTCTCAGGTTGGACCTTATGTCCCTGATGGCCCCTTCATGAAGGGGGGGGGTTATCACGAGGCCATGGGGGTTTCTCGCGATGGGAGTTGTGAGAAGCTCCCAACTGCAAAAGATTCTTCTGCAGGAAAATTAAGACCTGTTGGTTGGCTCCAGGCCATGTTTTTCTGAGCAGGGTTCTAAGGATGGATGGCGGGGTAGGCCACTTCGCATTCCAATTGTCTCCTAGCAACATGACAAGTTAGATCTGCTGGATCTCGCGGAGCAACCGAATATGTTGAGTTGAATTGGACTCTCCCGTGCATGTGTCCTAATATGATTTTGTATCTATGGAGACCTTGGAATGAAGCGGTGGCACTGGGGCCTTGAAGGGTTCTCCTAAAAAGAGGCTTTGACACACATCCCACGTGCAAGTGTCCCATCTTAGATGAGTTTTGTTCTGATGGGTGAGTCAAGAAACAGCCATATGCTGGTACTGAAATCCAGGCCTCTGAGGAAGATGCTTGGAAACCAAAGCAATGGATCAGATGAGGGCCTAGGGGCCTGTTCATTCCTTTTTACCTCTGGGGATATCAGTCGACGGGTCTGAGTGCAGGTAGGTGCTCAGATGGGCTCAGATTGCCCCTGTTTGTCCTGGGAAGCCACCACTATTTGGATGGCCTCAGGAATTTTGGAGGTTTATCCTCTTAGTAGGGTTGTGGCCATTGGAATGGGCACATACAATTCCCTTGGAGAGGGCAAGCACAGACTTCAGGTTTGGCCTCAGGGGCCTGAGCCTGTAGGGTGTGTAGGCCAGAGCTGTTGGGACAGTTGTCTGAAAACACAAACTCGGCTTATGTTTCAGGTCATAGGTATGGCAAGACTGATCTACAGACCATGAGGAGAACACTTTGGGATATGAAAAATGGGCGAGTGTGAGGCTCTTGCTCACGTTTTTGTCTCTAGATATTGTGTCACTCATGGTCGTGAAATTTCCGGGTGACTTCATGGGAAATGGACGAGTCTTACTCTCTGGGGATTTGGCCCCGTCCAAGGAGTTTGGGGTCAGTCTGTGGAATGGAAGAAGTCCGTTTTTTTTTTTGTTGTTGTTGTTGTTGTTGTTGATTTTTTTGTTTTTGTTTTTCAACCTCAGGTGTCCCACCAAATGAGGGATACCTGAGTAGAGCCCTGGGGAGTTGTGACTGGACAACCAGAAATCTGGTTAAAAATTGGGGCCTAGGGACATGTCAAGCCCATTATGACATCTAATGGTTCAGCCACTGAGAGGATTTACTAAAGGTCAGGAATCACGCTGAGGGTCACAATGCGTGTTTATGCCCTCATCGCACTCAAGAATGGGCCGTGATCAGGGTGAATGCTGGTTTCTCCTACACTGAACGTAGGACAACATGGCAACCACAAGGTTTCTTGCCTTGGGTAAGCAGGAGTTCTGATTTCTGCATCACAGTCACCCCTGGGCAGTGATTGGAGATAAGGTCTAGGTTCTGAAGCCTGAAAAAACTGAGGTAGGGCAGAGATGATGACCTAAGGCCATGGCGGGTCTGATGTGCTCAGTGTGCGGTCAGCTGTCTGGGTGTTGCTCAGGAGGTCCTGGCTCAGGTTGTGTCAGACAGTGCATTACTGCCCAGGTTAGACTATATATTTGGGTACATTCGAGTGCCGTGTAGGTTTATTCTCATTTAATGTGCTCGGGCAGCTCATTAGGCAATATATTTTTTCTAGAGGGCAGGCAGAGTGCTGCAATGACGGTCCGGAATTGCCAAACTTGTAGGCTTCGGGGCCAGGAGTGTGAGGATGGAAGTCTGAGAACACAAGCTGGACTTGGGTTTCAGGGCGAGGGCACGGCATGTACGCCCTGAAGATCTGAAGCAATATCTCATGCTTCTGAAGTCAGAGCGAGGATCAGACGTTGGCTCAGCTTGGATTTTCTGTTCATGACGGCCCCTTCATGAAGGGAGCGGATTCTCGAGAGCGTGGAGGTTTTCCCACGTTGCGAGTGGTGGGATGCCCCCTCCAGGGATTCCTTCTGCGGAATTGAGACCTGCTGGACAACTCCAGGACATCCCATATGGATGAATCCAGACCAACGTTCGAGGATGGATGCCTGGGAAGCCCGCCTCGCATGCCAATTGTCTCCTAGCGACAAGACAGTTTAGATCTGATGGCTCTGCGGGAGCAACCGGGGTGGCTGAGTTGAAATGGACTTTCCTGAGGATGGGTCTAATGTGTGTTTGTGTCCATGAGGGCCTTAAAATGGGGCGGTGGCACCGGGACCCTGAAGTATTCTCCTCAGCTTTTGACATAGCTCCCATGCACAAGTTTCCTTGTGGAGACGAGTTTGGTTCTGATGGGTGCCTCAGGAAAACCCCAATGCTGGTATTGGAAACCAGGGTTTTGAGGAGACATGCCTGTAAACCAAAGCAATGGATCCGATTTTGGCCTCGGGTCCTGTCTGGTTCAATCTTCTTCTCTGGGGACATCCATCTAGGGTATGAGTGGAGGTAGATGCTCAGCTGGTGTCAGACTGACCTTTTTTGTCCCGGGCGACCTATACTATTGGGATGGCCTCAGGGACTTTGGAGGGTTCTCCTAACTTGTACGATTTTGGACAATGAAATGGGCAGAATTCCCATGGATTGGGTAGGCCCAGTCCTAATGTGTGGCTCCAGGGTCCCCAGCCTGGATGGTGTGTGGCCCAGGACTTTGAGGACAGAAGTCTGAAAACACAAACTCAGCTTATGTTTGGGGACGTAGGTATGGCAGGCGCCATCTACAAACCATGAGAAGACATCTTCAGGATATGAAGAAAGTGCGAGTCTGAGGCGCTTGCTCAGACTTTTGTCTCTGGATTTTGTTTCAGCGATGGCCTTGGAATGTCGAGGAGGCCTCATGGGCCATGGACGATTCTTCCTCTCTGTGGATTTGGCCCGATCCCAATTGTTTTTCGTCAATCTGTTGGATGGAGGACTCCTTTCAGGGTTGTTACATCAGGTGTCCCACCAAAAGAGGAATTCCAAAGCAGAGCCCTGGGGAAGAATGAAGGGACAACACGAACTATGGTTAAAAATTGGGGCCTATGGGCATGGCAAGCCCAATATGCTGTCTCTTCATCCAGCCACTGAGAGGCCTTACCTGAGGACTGGGCTAAGGCTGTGGGTCACAATGTGAGTTTGCCACCTAGGTGGCCCGCGAGCAATGGCGGGGCCTCATCGGACAAACAGGTTTCCACTACACTGAACGTTGGACAACAAGCCAACCACAAGGTTCTTGCCATTGGGAAGGAGTTCTGATTTCTGCATCATTTTCAAACCTGGGCAGTGATTGGAGATAAGGTCTAGGATCTGAATCCTGAAAACCGAGGTTGGGAAGAGATAACGACCTAAGGCAATGGCTGGTCCTATGTGCTCAGGGAGCGGCAAGCTGTCTGGGTGGGGCCAGGAGGTCCAGCCTCAGGCTCTGTCAGAAAGGGCATTATTGCCCAGGTCAGCCTATATATTTGGGGTACAGCCGAATGTCGTGCAGGTTGATCCTCATTGGGGTTTTTCTGGGTAGCTCCAGAGGGCAATGTTTTTCTTTCTGCAGGGCAGGCAGAGTGCTGCATTGTAGTTCTGAATTGCCCAATTGGAGGGCTTGTGGGCCAGTAGTCTGAGGACGGAAGTCTGAGACCCCAAGCTAGGCCTAGGTTTCTTTCTGGGTGAGGATATGGCAGGCACAATCTACAGTCCTGAATCTAGATCTCGTGCATCTGAAGTCAGGGCGAGGATCAGACGATCGCTCAGGTTGGACATTCTGTCCCTGAGGGCCCCTTCTTGAAGGGGGGGTATCACGAGGCCATGGGGGTTTTCCGACGATGGGAGTTGTGAGAAGGTCCCAATTGTAAAGATTCTTCTGCAGGACAATTGAGACCTGTTGGTTGGTTCCAGGACAACGATTCCGAGCAGGGTTCTAAGGATGGATGGCTGGGTAGCCCATCTCGCATTCTAATTGTCTCCAAGCAACATGACAGGTCAGATATGCTGGATCTGGTGGAGCAACCGAGGAGGCTGAGTTGAAATGGACTCCCCCGTGGATGTGACCTAATATGATTATGTGTCTATGGAGCCCTTGGTATGAAGCGATGGCACTGGGGCCCTGAAGGGTTCTCCTAAAGAGAGGCTTTCACACAGCTCCATCGTGCAAGTTTCCCATGTGTAGATGAGATTTGTTCTGATGGTGACTCAAGAAACAGCCATCTGCTGTTATTGAAATCCAGGCCTCTGACGAGAGATGCCTCGAAACCAAAGCAATGGATCCGTAGGTGCCTAAGGGCCTGTTCGTTCCTTATTACCTCTGGGTTTATCAGTCTACGGTTCTGAGTGCATGTAGGTGCTCAGATGGGCTCATATTGCCCCTGTTTGTCCTGGGAAGCCACAACTATTGGGATGGCCTCAGGAATTTTGGAGGTTTATCCTCTTAGTATGGTTGTGGCCATTGGAATGGGCACAAGAATTCCCTTGGAGAGGGCAAGGACAGTGTTCAGGTTTGGCCTCAGGGGCCTGAGCCTGTAGGGTGTGTAGGCCAGGGCTGTTTGCACAGTTGTCTGAAAACAGAAACTCGCCTATGTTTCGTGTCATAATTATGGCAGGACTGATCTGCAGACCATGAGGAGAACACTTCGGGATATGAAAAAAGGGCGAGTGTGAGGCTCTTGCTCAAGTATTTATCTCTGGATATCATGCCATTCATGGTCATGAAATTTCCGGGGACTTCATGGGAAATCGACGAGTCTTACTCGCTGGGTGTTTGGCCCAATCCAAAGAGTTTGGGGTCATTCTGTGGGACGGAAGAAGTCCGTTTTTTGTTGTGTTTTGTGTTGTTTTGTTTTTCAAACTCAGGGTTCCCACCAAATGAGGGATTCCAGAGTAGAGCCCTGGGGACGGGCGATTGGACAACCAGAAATCTGGTTAAAATTGGGTCCTAGGGACAGCTAGACTTGGGTTTCAGGGCTAGGGCATGGCATGTACCCCCTGAAGATCTGAAGCAATATCTCATGCATCTGAAGTCAGAGCGAGGATCAGACTTTGGCTCAGCTTGGATTTTCTGTTCATGGCGGCCCCTTCATAAAGGGGGCCGAATCTCGAGGCCGTGGAGGTTTTCCCACGTTTGGAGTGGTGGGATGCCCCCTCCTAGGATTCCTTCTGCGGGACAATTGAGACCTGTTGGACAACTCCAGGCCATCACATATGGATGAGTCCAGACCAACGTTCGAGGATGGATGCCTGGGAAGCACGCCTCAAATTCCAATTGTCCCCTAGCAACAAGACAGTTTAGATCTGATGGCTCTGCGGGAGCAACCGGGGTGGCTGAGTTGAAATGGACTTTCCTGAGGATGGGTCTAATGTGCGTTTGTGTCCATGAGGGCCTTTAAATGGGGCGGTGGTACCGGGACCCTGAAGTATTCTCCTAAGCTTTTGACATAGCTCCCATGCACAAGTTTCCTTGTGGAGACGAGGTTTGTTCTGATGGGTGCCTCAGGAAAACCCCAATGCTGGTATTGGAATCCAGGGTTTTGAGGAGACATGCCTGTAAACCAAAGCAATGGATCCGATTTTGGCCTAGGGTCCTTTCTGGTTCAATCTTCTTCTCTGGGGACATCCATCTAGGGTATGAGTGGAGGTAGATGCTCAGCTGGTGACAGACTGACCTTTTTTGTCCCGGCGACCTATACTATTGGGATGGCCTCAGAGACTTTGGAGGGTTCTCGTAATTTGTACGATTTTGGACAATGGAATGGGCAGAATTCCCATGGATTGGTTAGGCTCAGTCCTAATGTGTGGCTCCGGGTTCCCCAGCCTGGATGGTGTGTGGCCCAGGAATTTGAGGACAGAAGTCTGAAAACACAAACACAGCTTATGTTTGGGGACGTAGGTATGGCAGGCCCGATCTACAAACCATGAGAAGACTTCTTCAGGACATGAAGATAGTGCGAGTCTGAGGCGCTTACTCAGGCTTTTGTCTCTGGATTTTGTATCAGCGATGGCCGTGGAATGTCGAGGAGGCCTCATGGGCCATGGACGAATCTTGCTCTCTGTGGATTTGTCCCGATCCAAATTGTTTTTCATCAATCTGTTGGATGGAGGACTCCTTTCAGGGTTGTTACCACAGGTATCCCACCAAAAGAGGAGTTCCAAAGCAGAGCCCTGGGGAAGAGTAAAGGGACAACCCGAACTATTGTTAAAAATTGGGGCCTATGGGCATGGCAAGCCCAATATGCTGTCTCTTCATCCAGCCACTGACAGGCCTTACCTGAGGACTGGGCAAAGGCTGAGGGTCACAATGTGTATTTGCCACCTATGTGGCCCGCGAGCAATGGCGGGGCCTCATTGGACACACTGGTATCCACTACACAGAACATTAATAAAACAAGCCTACCACAAGGTTTCTTGTATCTGGAAAGAGTTCTGATTTCTGCATCATTTTCAAACATGGGCAGTGATTGGAGATAAGGTCTAGGTTCTAAATCCTGAAAACCGAGGCTGGGAAGAGATAACGACCTAAGGTAATGGCTGGTCCGATGTGCTCAGTGAGGGCCAGCTGTATGGGTGGGGCCAGGGGGTCCATATTGGGATGGCCTCAGGGACTTTGGAGGTTTATCCTATTAGTAGGGTTGTGGCCATTGGAATAGAGACATACAATTCCCTTGGGGAGGGCAAGCCCAGTCTTCATGTTTGGCTCCAGGGGCCTGAGGCTGTAGGGTGTGTTGGCCAGGGCTGTTTGGACAGTTGTCTGAAAACACAAACTCGCCTTATGTTTCAGTCATAAGTATGGCAGGACTGATCTACAGACCATGAGGAGAACTCTTCGGGATATGAAAATAGGGCGAGTGTGAGGCTCTTGATCAAGTTTTTGTCTCTGGATATCGTGTCACTCATCGTCGTGAAATTTCCGGGTGACTTTATGGGAAATGGACGAGTCCTACTCTCTGGGGGTTTGGCCCGTCCAAAGAGTTTGGGGTCATTCTGTGGGATGGAAGAAGTCCGTTGTTCTGTTGTTGTTGATTTCTTTTGTTTTGTTTTTCAACCTCAGGTGTCCCACCAAATGAGGGATTCCAGAGTAGAGCCCTGGGGAGGGGCGACTGGACAACCAGAAATCTGGTTAAAAATTGGGGCCTTGGGACATGTCAAGCCCATTATGACATCTAATGGTCCAACCACTAAGAGGACATACTAGAGGACAGGACTCATGCTGAGGGTAACAATGCGTGTTTATGCCCTCGTCGCACTCAAGAATGGGCGGGGCCTCAGGGTGAATGCTGGTTTCTCCTACACTGAACGTTGGACAACATGCCAACTACAAGGTTTCTTGCCATGGGTAAGGAAGAGTTCTGATTTCTGCATCACAGTCACCCATGGAACGTGATTGGAGATAAGGTCTAGGTTCTGAGCCTGAAAACTGAGGTAGGGAAGAGATGATGACCTAAGGCCATGGCGTGTCTGATGTGCTCAGTGTGCGGTCAGCTGTCTGGGTGTTGGTCACGAGGTCCGGGCTCAGGTTGTCAGACAGTGCATTAGTGCCCAGGTTATACTATATATTTTGGGTGCCTTCGAGTGCCGTGTAGGTTCTTATCTGAAGAACTCTTCAGGATATGAAGAATGAGCGACTCTGAGGCGTGTGCTCAGGCTTTTGTCTCTGCATTTTTTATCAGAGATGGCCGTGGAATTTGGGGAGGCCTCATGGGCCATGGACGAATCTTGCTCTATCTGGACGTGGCCCGATCCCAATTGTTTTCGTCAATCTGTGGGATGGGAGGACTCCTTTCAGGTTTGTTACCTCAGGTGTCCCACCAAAAGAGGAATTCCAAAGAAGAGCCCTGGGGAAGAGTGAAGGGACAACACGAAATATGGTTGAAAATGAGGCCTAGGGGCATGGCAAGCCCAATATGCTGACTCTCCATCCAGCCACTGAGAGGCCTTTCCTGAGGACTGGGCTCAGGCTGAGGGTCACAATATGTGTTTGTGACCAATGTGGTCCGCAAGCATGGGCAGGGCCTCATGGGCCACACTGGTTTCAATTACACTGAACCTTGGACAACATACCAACCACAAGGTTTCTTGCCATGGGGAAACAGTTCTGATTTCTGCATCATTTTCAAACCCGGGCCTTGATTGGAGATAAGGTCTAGGTTCTGAAGCCTGAAAACCGAGGTTGGGAAAGATGACGACCTAAGGCCATGGCGGGTCCGATGTGCTAAGTGTGCGGCCAGCTGTCTGGGTGGGGCCAGGAGGTCCAGGCTCAGGCTGTGTCAGAAAGGGCATTAGTGCCCATGTCAGCCTATATATTTGGGGGTACAGCCAAATGGCGTGCAGGTTGATCCTCATTGGGGGATTCTGGGTAGCCCCAGAGGCCAATGTTTTTCTTCTGGAGGGCAGGCAGAGTGCTGTATTGTAGTTCTAGATTGCCGAACTGGAGGGCTTGTGGGGCAGTAGTCTGAGGACGGAAGTCTGAGAACCCAAGCTAGGCCTAGGTTTCTGGGTGAGGATATGGCAGGCACAATCTACAGACCGGAATCGAGATCTCATGCATCTGGTGTCAGGGCGAGTTTCAGACGATCGCTCAGGTTGGACATTCTGTCCCTGATGGCCCCTTCTTAAAGGGGGATGGATCACGAGGCCATGGTGGTTTTCCCAAATATGGGAGTTGTGAGAAGCTCCCAACTGCAAAGATTCTTCTGCAGGACAATTGAGACCTGTTTTCTTGGCTCCAGGATAACGATTCCGAGCAAGGTTCGAAGGATGGATGGCCTGGTAGCCCACCTCGCATTCCAATTGTCTCCAAGCAACAAGACACGTTATACCTGCTGGATCTGGGGGAGCAACCGAGGAGGCTGAGTTGAAATGGAGCCTCCCGTGGATGTGTCCTAATATGATTTTGTGTCTATGGAGACGTGGAATGAAACGGTAGCACTGGGGCCCTGAAGGGTTCTCCTAAAGAGAGGCTTTCACACAGCTCCATCGTGCAAGTTTCCCATGTGTAGATGAGATTTGTTCTGATGGGTGAGTCAAGAAACAGCCATATATGCTGTTATTGAAATCCAGGCCTCTGAGGAGAGATGCTTGAAAACCAAAGCAATGGATCCGATAGATGCCTAGGGGACTTTTCATTCCTTTTTACCTCTGGGGACATCAGTCTATGGTCTGAGTGCCGATAGGCGCTCAGATGTGCCCAGATTGCCCCGGTTTGTCCTGGGAAGCCCCAAATATTGGGATTGCCTCAGGGACTTTGGAGGTTTATCCTATTATTAGGGTTGTGGCCATTGGAATGGGAACATACAATTCCCTTGGAGAGGGCAAGCAGAGTCGTCAGGTTTGGCTCCAGGGGCCTGAGCCTGTAGGGTGTGTAGGCCAGGGCTGTTTGGACAGTTGTCTGAAAACACAAGATCGGCTTATGTTTCGGGTCATAGGTATGGCAGGACTGATCTACAGACCATGAGGAGAACACTTCCGGATATGAAAAAAGGGCAAATGTGAGGCTCTTGCTCAAGATTTTGTCTCTGGATATCGTGTCACTCATGGTCGTGAAAAATCCGGGTGACTTCATGGGAAATGGACGAGTCTTACTCTCTGGGGGTTTTGCCCCGTCCAAAGAGTTTGGGGTCATTCTTTGGGATGGAAGAATTCCGTCGTTCTGTTGTTGATTTGTTTTGTTTTGTTTTTGAACCTCACGTGTCCCACCAAATGAGGGATTCCAGAGTAGAGCTCTGGGGAGGGGCTACTGGAAAACGAGAAATCTGATTAAAAATTGGGGCCTAAGGACATGTCAAGCCCATTATGACATCTAATGGTCCAGCCACTTATAGGACGTACTAGAGCACAATGGACTTCCCACAGAGTGACCCCAAAATCCTTGGAGGAGGCCACACACCCAGAGAGTAAGACTCGTCCATTTCCCATGAAGTTACCCAGAAATTTTACGACCATGAGTGATACAATATCTAGAGACAAAAACGTGAGCAGGAGCTTCACACTCGCTCATTTTTCATATCCCAAAGTGTTCTCCTCATGGTCTGTAGATCAGTCATGCCATACCTATGACCTGAAACATAAGCTGAGTTTGTGTTTTCAGACAACAGTCCCAAAAGCTCTGGCCTACACACCCTACAGGCTCAGTCACCTGAGGCCAAACCTGAAGACTGTGCTTGCCCGTCCAAGGGAATTGTATGTGCCCATTCCAATGGCCACAACCATACTAAGAGGATAAACCTCTCCAAAATTCCTGAGGCCATCCCAATAGTTGTGGCTTCCAAGGACAAACAGGGGCAATCTGAGCCCATCTGAGCACCTACCTGCACTCAGACCCGTAGACTGATATCCCCAGAGGTAATAAGGAACGAACAGGCCCCTAGGCACCTATCGGATCCATTGATTTGGTTTCCAGGCATCTCTCCTCAGAGGCCTGGATTTCAATAACAGCATATGGCTGCTTCTTGACTCATCATCAGAACAAATCTCATCTACACATGGGAAACTTGCACGATGGAGCTGTGTGAAAGCCTCTCTTTAGGAGAACCCTTCAGGGCCCCAGTGCCACCGCATCATTCCAAGGTCTCCATAGACACAAAATCATATTAGGTCACATCCACGGGAGAGTCCATTTCAACACAGCCTCCTCGTTTGCACCACCAGATCCAGAAGATCTGACCTGTCTTGTTGCTTGGAGACAATTGGAATGTGAGGTGGGCTACCCAGCCATCCATCCTTACAACCCTGCTCGGAATCGTTGTCCTGGAGCCAACCAACTGGTCTCAATTGTCCTGCAGATGATTCTTTGCAATTGGGACCTTCTCACAACACCCATCGTCGGAAAACCCCCATGGCCTCGTGATCCCCCCCCCTCAAGAAGGGGCCCTCAGGGACAGAATGTCCAAACTGAGTGATCGTCTGATCCTCGCCCTGACTTCAGATGCACGAGATCTAGATTAAGGACTGTAGATTGTGCCTGCCATATCCTCACCCAGAAACCGAGGCCTAGCTTGGGTTCTCAGACTTCCGTCCTCAGACTACTGGCCCACAAGCCCTCCAATTTGGCAATTTAGAACTACAATGCAGCACTCTGCCTGCCCTCTAGAAGAAAAACATTGCCCTCTGGGGTTACCCAGAAACCACAAATGAGGATCAACCTGCACGCCATTCGGCTGTTACACAAATATATAGGCTGACGTGGACACTAATGCCCTTTCTGACTCAGCCTGAGCCTGGACCTCCTGGCCCCAACCAGACAGCTTGCCGTCCACTGAGCACATCCGACCCGCCAAGGCCTTAAGTCGTCATCTCTTCTCAACCTCGGTTTTCAGGATTCAGAACGTAGACGTTATCCCCAGTCATGGCCCGGGTTTGAAAATGATGCAGAAATCAGATCTTTCCCCATGGCAAGAAACCTTGTGGTTGGCATGTTGTCCAAGGTTTATTGTACTTGAAACCATTGTGGCCCTTGAGGCCCCGCCCATGCTTGCGGGCCACATTGGTCACAAACACACATTGTGTCCCTCAGCCTGAGCCCAGTCCTCAGGTAAGGCCTCTCAGTGGCTGGATGGAGAGACAGCATATTGGGCTGGCCATGCCCCTATGCCCCAATTTTTAACCGTATTTCGGTTGTCCCTTCACTCTTCCCCAGGGCTCTGCTTTGGAATTCCTCTTTTGGTGGGACACCTGAGGCAACAAACCTGAAAGGAGTCCTTCCATCCGACAGATTGACGAAAAACAATTGGGATCGGGCCAAATCCACAGAGAGCAAGATTCGTCCATGGCCCATGAGGCCTCCCCAACATTCCACGGCCATCACTGATACAAAATCCAGATTCAAAAGCCTGAGCACTCGCCTCACACTTGCTCATTCTTCATATCCTGAAGAGTTCTTCAGATAAGAACCTACACATCACTGTAAGGCATCCAAAATATATATAGTCTAACCTGGACACTAATGCACTGTCTGACAACCTGAGCCCGGACCTCGTGACCAACACCCAGACAGCTGACCGCACACTGAGCAATTCAGACCCGCCATGGCCTTAGGTCATCATCTCTTCCCGACCTCAGTTTTCAGGCTTCAGAACCTAGACCTTATCTCCAATCACTGCCCAGGGATGACTTTGATGCAGAAATCAGAACTCTTCCTTACGCATGACAAGAAACCTTGTGGTTGGCTTGTTGTCCAACGTTCATTGTAGGAGAAAAACCAGCATTCACCCTGAGGCCCCGCCCATTCTTGAGTGCGACGAGGGCATAAACACGCATTGTGACCCTCAGCGTGAGTCCTGTCCTCTAGTACGTCCTCTCAGTGGCTGGGCCATTAGAAGTCATAATTGGCTTGACATGTCCCTAGGCCCAATTTTATGACAGAATTCTGGTTGTCCAGTCGCCCAGCCCCAGGGCTCTACTCTGGAATCCCTCATTTGGTGGGACACCTGAGGTTGAAAAACAAAACAAAACAAATCACAACAACAGAACAACGGACTTCTCCCATCCCACAGAATGACCCCAAACTCTTTGGACGGGGCCAAACCCCCAGAGAGTAAGACTCGTCCATTTCCCATGAAGTCACCCGGAAATTTAACGACCTTGAGTGACACGATATCCAGAGACAATAACTTGAGCAAGAGCCTCACACTCGCCCTTTTTTTCATATCCCGAAGAGTTCTCCTCATGGTCGGGAGATCAGTCCTGCCATACCTATGACCCGAAACATAAGCCAAGTTTGTGTCTTCACACAACTGTCCAAACAGCCCTGGCCTACACACCCTACAGGCCTAGGCCCCTGGAAACAAACATGAAGACTGGGCTGGCCCTCTCCAAGGGAATTGTATGTGCCCATTCCAATGGCCACAACCCTACTAATAGGATAAACCTCCAAAGTCCCTGAGCCCATCCCAATATTTGTGGCTTCACAGGACAAACAGGCCAATCTGGGCCCATCTGAGCACCTACCGGCACTCAGACCCGTAGACTGATGTCCCCAGAGGTAAAAAGGAACGAACAGGCCCATAGGCACTCTCGGATCTATTGCTTTGGTTTCTAGGCATCTGTCCTTAGAGATCCTTAGAACCCTTAGAACCCTGCTCTTGCGTCGTTCCTTATGGGACATCCTTGAGACATCCAACAGGTGTCGACTGTCCCACAGGAGTCCTTGTGCATGGACCACCTCACAACTCATATCATGGAAAGCTTCCAAGGTCACATGATGCCCCCCAATCTTCATGAAGTCGGATCATGGAAAGAAACTCGTACCTGAGCCGACGGCTGATCTTCGCCTTGACTTCAGATGCACGAGATCCTGATTAAGCTCTTGAGTGCACCTGCTATGCCCTAACCCCAAAACCTAAGCATAGCTAGTGTTCTCAGACTTCCGTCCTCACTCTCCTGGACCACACGCCCTCCATTTTGGGATTTCCGATGACACAGTGCTGCACACTGCCTGCCCTCTAGGAGAAAAACGTTGCCATATGGGTCTACCCAGAAACCTCAAATGAGGATAAACCTGCATGCCACTCAACTGTACACCAATTATATAGTCTAGCCTGTGCACTAATGCCCTGAGGCCTGAATTCCCAACCGACACCCAGACAGCTTGCCGTACACTGAGAACATCTGAACCGCCATGGCCTTAGGTTGCCATCTCTTTCCAACCTGGATTTCAGGCGACAGAAACCTAGACCTTATCTCTACTCATTTCCCATGGGTGAACGTGATGCAGAAATCATAACTCCTCCTTCCCTCTCGCCAGAACATTGTGGTTGGCATCTTATCCAAAGTTCAGTGTAGGACCCCTGTAGGGCCTACAGGAGTAGTAGGAGGGCCCCTGAGGGTAGTGTAGGGTCCCTGAGGCCCTGCCCATGCTTAAGAGCTGCGGTGGGCACAAACACACATTGGGACCCTCAGTTTGAGGCCTGTCCTCAACTAAAGCCTCTCAGTGGCTGGACCATGACCCGGCATATGGGGCCTGCCATGCCCCAAGTCACCCAATCTTAACCAGAGGGAGAGACATCTAGTCACCCCTACTCAGGGCTCTGCTCTGGAATCCCTCTTTGGTGGGACATTTGAGGTAAGTAAACACAGAAAGGACTCCTCCCACCCACAGAATGACCCCAATCACTTGGGATCAGGCCATCCCCAGAGAGAAAGACTCCTCCATGGCCCATGAGGCCAGCCCGACATTCCACGGCCACTATTGACACAAAATCCAGAGACATAAGCCTCACCCTTAGGTCATAGCCCAAAAAAATTCTCCTCATAGTCTGTAGATCGGGCCTGCCATACGTACGTCCCCGAAACCGTGTTTTCAGACTTCTTCCTGACATTCCTGTCCCACACACCCTCCAGGCTGATGCCCCTGGAGCCACACCTCAGGACTGTGCCTGCCCTCTCCAAGGAAATTCTTCCCATTCAATTGGCCACAACCCTACAGATTAGGAGAAACCTCCAAAGTCCCAGAGGCCATTCCAATAGTGTAGCCCGCCCAGTACAAAGAGTGGTGATCTGTCACAAGCTGAGCAACGACCTCAACTCACCCGTAGACAGATATCCCAAGAGAAAGGTATTAAAACTGGACAGGCCCCTAGAACGTAACTGGTTCCATTGCTTTTGTTTCTAAGCATCTCTCCTCAGAGGCCTGTTTTCCAATACCAGCATATGGGGGATTCCAGAGATACCAATCAGAATAAATCTTGTCTCCACATGGGAAACTTTATCCTTTGGAGCTCTATAAAATCCTCCAGTTAGGAGAAAGCTTCAGGTAACCGGAGCCACCGCCCTATTCCAAGGTCTCCATGGACACAAACCCGCATTATGACCATTCGGCAGGAGAGTACATTTCAACTCAGCCCCGTCGATTACTCCCCCAGACCCAGAATATCACACCTGCCTTGTCGCTAGGAGACAACTTGAATGCAAAGCAGACTCTCTAGGCATCCATCGTTGGAATCCTGCTCTGGCGCCATTCCATATGGGATGTACTGGGAGCCTTTCAACAGGTCTTGACTGTCCTGCAGAAGGAATCCTTGCAGATTGGAGCATCTCACAACTCCTATCGTGGGAAAACCTACATGGCCTCATGAGATGCTCCCCTTTATAAAGGGGCCATCATGGACAGAAACTCCAACCTGAGCCAACTTCTGATCCATTGCTTTGGTTTCTAGGTATCTCTCCTCAGAGGCCTGGTTTCCAATATCAGAATATGGGGGTTTCCTAAGGAAACAATCAGAACAGATCTCATCTCCACATGAGAAAATTGCTCTTTGGAGCTGTGTCAATACGTCAGGTTAGGAGGATCCTTCAGGGCGCTGGCACCATGGCCCAATTCCAAGGTCTCCAAGGACACAAACTTACATTATGATCCATCCTCAGGAGAGTCCAATTCAAATCAGCCCCCTCGGCTGCTCACCCAGAGTCAGCAGATCAAACCTGCCTTGTCACTAGGAGACAGTTGGAATGCGAGATGGGCTGCCCAGGCATCCATCCTTAGAACCCTGCTCTGGAGAATTTCTTTATGGGACGTCTTGAATCCAACCAACCTGTCTTGACTGTCTCGCAGAATGAATCCTTGTGGTTTGAAGCATCACACAATCCCACTGTGAGAAAACCTCCATTTCCTCATGATGCCCCACACCTTCATAAATGGGCCATCATGGACAGAAACTCCATCCTAAGCCAAAGTCTGATCCTCGCCCTGAATTCAGAAGCACGAGATCTCGATTCAGCACTTGAGAGTGTGCCTGCTGTGCCCTCGCCCCGAAACCTAAGCCGAACTTGTGTTATCAGACTTCCGTCATCACAATCCTGGCCACACCCCTCCAGTTTGGCCATTCTGGAGACACAATGCAGCACTCTGCCTGCCCTCCAGAAGAAAAATTTTTGCCCTATAGGGCTAACCAGAAACGCCAAATGAGTAACAACCTGCATGCCACTCGACCATACCCCAATTATACAATCTAGCTTGTGCACTAAAGCCTTGTCTGACACAGCCTGAAGGCAGACCTCCAGTCCAACACCCAGACAGCTGGCCGTACACTGAGCATATCAAACCCACAATGGCTTTCGGCCATCATCTCTACCCAACCTCAGTTTTCACCTTCAGAACCTAGACCTTATCTCCACTCACTGCTCAGGAGTGAACGTGATACAAGAATCAGAACTTATCCTTCGCCATGGCAAGAAACCTTGTGGTTGGCATGTGGTCCAACGTTCATTGTAGGAGAAAGCAGCATGGACTATGAGGCCCCACCTATCCCTGAGGGCTACAATTCGCACAAACACACATTGTGACCCTCAGCGTGAGCCCTATCCTCATGTAAAGCCTCTTAGTGACTGGAACAACAGCCCACATATGGGGCTTGCCAAGCCCCTAATCCCCCAATCTCAACCAGAGTTACAGATGTCTAGTCACCCCTACTCAGGGCTCTGCTCTGGAATCCCTCTTTGGTGGGACACCTGAGGTAAAAAAAAAAAAAATACAGAAAGGACTCTTCCCATCCACAGAATGATCCCAACCACTTGGGATCAGGCCAAATCACCAGAGAAAGACTTGTCCATGGCCCTTGAGGACACCCCGACATTCCACGGCAACCGTAGGCACAAAATCCAGAGACAAAAGCCTGAGCAAACGCCACATACTCGCCCTTTGTTCATAGCCCGGAAAAAATCTCACAGTCTGTAGATCGAGCCTTCATATATAAATCCCCAAACCTAACATGAATTTGTGTTTTCAGACTTCTGTCCCCACAGTCATGGCCCACACACCATCCAAGCTGGGGCCCCTGGAGCCACACCTGAGGACTGTGGCTTCCTTCTCCAGGGGAATTCTGCCATTTCCATTGGCCACAACCCTATAGATTAGGAGAAACCTCCAAACTCCCCGAGGCCATCCCAATAGTGTTGGCTGCCCAGGACAAACAGGGATGATCTTCCACAAGTTAGGAAACTACCTCCACTCAGACGCAGGGACAGATATCCCCATAGAATAAGATTGAACTGGACAGGCACTTAGGCCCTAATCAGATCCATTGCTTTTGTTTCCAGGCATCTATCCTCAGAGGCCTGGTTACCAATACCAGCATATGGGGGATTACTGAGGCACTCATAGAAAAATCTCGTCTCCACATAGGAAATGTACTCTTTGGAGCTCTATAAAAACCTCTGTTTAGGAGAATCTTTCAGGACCCGGATAAAGCGCCCCATTCTAAGGTCTCCATGGACTTAAACCCATATTATGATCTATCCTCGGTAGAGTCCATGTCAACTCATCCCCCTTGGTTTCTCCCCCAGGGCCTGCAGATCAAACCTGCCTTGTTGCTAGGAGACAACTAGAATGGGAGGCGGGCTGCCCAGGCATCCATCCTTAGAACCCTACTCTGGAGTCGTTCCATATGGGACATCCTAGAGCCATCCAACAGGTCTCAAGTGTCCCACAGAAGGAATCTTTGCAGTCTGGTGCATCTCACAACTCCCATTGTGGGAAAATCTTCATGGCCTCTTGAGACGCTCCACTTTATAAAGGGGCCATCATGGACAGAAACTCCAACCTGAGCAAACGTCTGATATTCGCCCTGGCTTCAGGTGCATGAGATCTTGATTCAGCTCTGCAGAGTGTGCCTTGTGTGCCCTCACCCCAAAAACTAAGCCTAGCTTGTGTTCTAAGACTACCGTCCTCACACCCCTGGCCCAAAAGGCCTACAGTTTGGCAATACTGGGGCCACAATGCAGCACTCTGCCTGCCCTCCAGAAGAAAAACGTTGCCTTATGGAGCTACCTAGAAACCCGAATGAGGATCAACTGAACGCCACTCGACTGCACCCCAAATATACAGTCTACCCTGTCTAATGCCCTGTCTGACACAGCATGAGCCCACACCTCCAGACCTACGCTCAACAGTTAGCCACACACTGAGCTCATTGTACCCATCACGTCCTTAGGTCTTCATCTCTTCCCAACCTCGGTTTTCGGGTTCAGAACCTAGACCTAAACTCCAATCACTGTCCAGGGGTGAACGTGATGCAGAAATCACAACTCTTCCTTCGCCATGGCCGGAAACCTTGTGGTTGGCATATTCTCCAACGTTCAGTGTAGGAGAATCCAGCGTGGCCCATGAGGCCCTTCCCATGCTTGAGGGCCTTTTTGGGCACAAATAGGCATTGTGACCCTCAGCATAAGCCCTGTCCTCAAGGAAGACCTCTCAGTGTCTGAATCAAGAGCCCACAATTGGACTTGCCATGCCCCTAGGCCCCCAAACTTAAACAGATGTGGGGTTATCCAGTTGTCCCTCCCAAGGACTCTGCTCTGGAATCCCTCTTTTATTGGCACACATGAGGTACATAAAATAAAATAAAAAAACAGAAAGGACACCTCCCATCCCACAGAATGTACCCAAACACTTGGGATTGGGTCAAATCCTCAGAGAAGGAAAGCCATCCACAACCCATGAGGCCAAGCCAGCATTCGACCCACATTGTTGACACAAATCCAGAGACAAAACCTGAGCAAGCACCTCAAACTCACCCTTTTTCATATACCGAAGTGTTATCACGGTCTGTAGATTGGGCGTGCCATACCTATGTCCCCAATCCTAAGCAGAATTTGTGTTTTCAGACTTCTGTCCCCACAGGCCTGGCCCACACACCCTCAAGGCTGGGCCCCTAGAGCCAAACTCAGAACTGTGCCTGCCTTCTCCAGGGGATTTCTGCCCATTCCATTGGCCAAAACCCTATAGATTAGGAGAAACTCCAAAATCCCGAGGCCATTCCCATTATTATAGGCTGCCCAGGACAAACAGGGGCGATCTGACACAAGCCGAGCAAACTACCTCCCCCTCAGATCCATAGACACGTATCCCCAGGAAAGAGATTGAACCAGACAGGCACCTAGGCCCTAATCATATCCATTGCTTTTGTTTCCAGGCATCTCTCCTCAGAGGCCTGGTTTCCAATACCAGCATATGGGAGATTCCTTAGGCACTCATCAAAACAATTCTCTTCTCTACATAGGAAACGTACTCTTTAGAGCTCCATCAAAACCTCCGGTTATGAACATCCCTCAAGGCCCCGGATGAAGCACCCCATTCCAAGGTCTCCATGGACACAAATGCACATTATGACCCATCCTCAACTCACCCATTTCAACACACCCGCCTCGGTTACTCCCCTAGATCCAGCAGATCGAACTTGCCTTGGCGCTATGAGACACCTGGAATGGGAGGCAGGCTGCCCAGGCATCCATCCTTAGAACCCTGCTCTGGATAACTTCCTAATGGGATGTCCTGGAGCCATCCAGCAGGTCTCGACTGTCCCGCGGAAGGAATCATTGCGGTTTGGAGCATCTCACAATTCCCATCGTGGGAAAACCTCCATGGCCTCGTGACACCCTCCCCTTCATGAAGGGGCAGTCATGGACAGAAACTCCAACCTGAGCCAACGTCTGATCCTAGCTCCGTCTTCAGGTACACGGGATCTCGAATCATCTCTGCAGAGGGTTCCAGCCGTCCCTTCACCCCGAAATCTAAGTCTGGCTTGTGATCTCAGAATTTTTTCCTCACACTCCTGGCCCACAAGCCTTCCAGTTTGGGAATTCTGGAGCCACTATGTGGCACTGTGTCTTCCTTCCAGAAGAAAAACGTTGCCCTCTGGGGCTACCCAGTAACCACAAATGAGTACCAACATGCACAAAAGTCGACTGCACCCCAATGATACAGTCTAGCCTGAGCACTAATTCCCTGTCTGCCACAGCCTGAGCCTGCATCTCCCAACCCACACTAAACAGCTGGCCGAACACTGAGCACATCAGTCACACCATGGCCTTAGGTCTTCATCTCTTCCCAACCTCAGTTTTCAGGCTTCAGAACCTAGACCTCAAATCCAATCACAGTCCAGGAGTGAAAGTGTTGCAGAAATTAGAACTCCTTCTTCCCCATGGCCAGAAAACTTGTGGTTGCCATTTTGTGCAACGATCAGTGTAGGAGAAACCAGCATGGTACATTAGGCCACGCCCTGACTTGAGGGGCTCCTTGGGCACAAAAACACATTGTGAAACTCAATGTGAGCCCTATGCTCAAGGAAGGCCTCTCAGTGTCTGGACCAAGAGCCCACATATGGGGCTTGCCATGTTCTTAGGTCCCAATGTTAACCAGAGTTCTGGTTGTCCCGTCGCCCCACCCCAGGACTCTGCTGTGGAATCCCTCTTTTAGTGGTCCACCTGAGGAAAAAAAAACAAAAAAACAAAAAAACAGAAAGGCCTCCACCCTTCCCACAGAATGACCCCAAACTTTTGGGATTGGGTCAAATCCCCAGAAAGGGAGCCTCATCGATGGCCCATGACGACACCCGGACATTCCATGGCAATCGGCGACACATATCCAGGAAAAAATGAGCATGAGCAAGCACCTCACTTTCGCCCTTTGTTCATATCCCGAAGTGTTCTCCTCACGGTCTATATATCGGGCCGGCCATACCTACAGACCCAAACCTAAGTGGATTTTGTGTTTTCAGACTTTTGTCCAAATAGCCCTGGACCACACACGCTCCACACTTGGGTCCCTGGAGCCACACCCTCAGGACTGTGCTTCCCTTTCAAGAGAATTCTTCCCCGTTCCATTGGCCACAACCTTGCAAATTAGGAAAAACCTCCAAAGTTACCGAGGCCATCCCAATAGAGTAGGCCGCCCTGGACAAAGAGGTGTGATCTCAAACCAGCTGAGCATCTACCTCCACTCAGACAAAAGATGTCCCCAGAGAAGAATAATGAACCCGGACTGGCCCCTAGGCCCTAATCAGATCCATTGCTTTGGTTTCCAGGCATCTCTCCTCAGAGGCCTCATTTCCAATACCAGCAAATGGTGGTTTCCTGAGGCAACCAATAAGAACAAATCTCGTCTCCCCATGGAAAACTTGCTCATTGGCGCTTTGTTATAACCTCTGGTTAGGAGAATCCTTCAGGGCCCTGGTGCCACTGCCCCATACCAAGGTCTCAATGGACTCAAACCAACATTAAGACCATCCTCAGGAAAGTCCATTTCAACTCATTTAAGACCATCCTCAGGAAAGTCCATTACAACTCAGCACGCCGTTGCTCGCGCAGAGCCATCAGATCTAAACTGTCTTGTCGCTATGAGACAATTGGAATGCGAGGCGGGCTACCCAGGCATCCATCCTCGAACGTTGGTCTGGACTCATCCATATGGGATGTCCTGGAGCTGTCCAACAGGTCTCAATTGTCCCGCAGAAGGAATCCTAGGAGGGGGCATCCCACCCACTCCCAACGTGGGAAAAACCTCCACGCTCTCGAGAATCCGCTCCCTTCATGAACGGGCCGTCATGAAAAGAAAATCCAAGCTGAGCCAACGTCTGATCCTCGCTCTGACTTCAGAAGCATGAGATATTGCTTCAGATCTTCAGGGGGTACATGCCGTGCCTTTGCCCTGAAACCCAAGTCTAGCTTGTGTTCTCAGACTTCCATCCTCACACTCCTGGCCCCGAAGCCTACATGTTTGGCAATTCCGGACCATCATTGCAGCACTCGGCCTGCCCTCTAGAAAAAATGTATTGCGTAATGAGCTGCCCGGGCACATTAAATGAGAATAAACCTACACGGCACTCGAATGTACCCAAATTATATAGTCTAACCTGGGCAGTAATGCACTGTCTGACAAAGCCTGAGCCGGGACCTCCTGAGTAAGTAACCCCAGACAGCTGACTGCACACTGAGCACAAAACAAAACAAATCAACAACAACAAAAACGGATTTCTTCCATCCCACAGAGTGACCCCAAAATCCTTGGACGGGGCCAAACCCCCAGAGAGTAAGACTCGTCCAATTCCCATGAAGTCACCCCGGAAATTTCACGACCATGAGTGACACGATATCCAGAGACAAAAAACTTGAGCAAGAGCCTCACACTCACCCTTTTTTTCATATCCCGAAGTGTTCTCCTCATGGTCTGTAAATCAGTCCTGCCCTACCTATGTACCGAAACATAAGCCGAGTTTGTGTCTTCAGACAACTCTCCAAACAGCCCTGGCCTACACACCCTACAGGCTCAGGCCCCTGGAGCCAAACCTGACGCCTGTGCTTGCCCTCTCCAAGGGAATTGTATATGCCCATTCCAATGGCCACAACCCTACAAAGAGGATAAACCTCCAAAGTCCCTGAGGCCATCCCAATATTTGTGGCTTCCCAGGACAAACAGGGGCAATCTGGTCCCTCTGAGCACCTACCTGCACTCAGACCCATAGACTAATGTCCCCTGATGTAAAAAGGAACGAACAGGCCCCTAGGAACCTATCGGAAACATTGCTTTGGTTTCCAGGCATCTCTCCTCAGAGACCTGGATTTCATAACAGCATATGGCTGTTTTCTTGACTCACCCATCAGAACAAATCTCATCTACACATGGGAAATTTGCACGAGGGAGCTGTGTGAAAGACTCTCTTTAGGAGAACACCTCAGGGACCCAGTGCCACCGCTTCATTCCAAGGTCTCCATAGACACAAAAATCATATTAGGACACATCCACGGGAGAGTCCATTTCCACTCAGCTTCCTCCGTTGGTCCCCCCAGATCCAGCAGATCTAACCTGTCTTGTTGCTTGGAGAAAATTGGAATGCGAGGTGGGCTACCCAGCAATCCATCCTTAGAACCCTGCTCGGAATCGTTGTCCTGGAGCCAACCAACAGGTCTCAATGTTCCTGCAGAAGAATCTTTGCAGTTGGGAGCTTCTCACAACTCCCATCGCAGGACAATCCCCATGGCCTCGTGATCCACCCCCCCCTTAAATTAGGGGCCATCAGGGACAGATGTCCAACCTGAGCGATCGTCTGATCCACGCCCTGAACCTCAGATTCACGATATATCGATTCAGGTCTGTAGATTGTGCCTGCCATATCCTCACCCAGAAACCTAGGCGTAGCTTGGGATCTCAGACTTCCGTCCTCAGACTGCTGGCCCACAAGCCCTCCAGTTTGGCAATCCAGAACTACAATGCAGCACTCTGCCTGCCCTCCAGAAGAAAAACATTGCCCTCTGGGGCTACCCAGAAACCACAATGAATGAGGATCAACCTGCGCGCCATTCGGCTGTACCCCAAATATATAGGCTGACCTTGGCACTAATGCCCTTTATGACACAGCCTGAGCGTGGACCTCCTGGCCCCACCCAGACAGCTGGCCGCACACTGAGCACATCGGACCCGCCATGGCCTTAGGTTGTCATCTCTTCTCAACCTCGGTTTTCAGGCTTCAGAACCTAGACCTTATCCCCAATCACGGCCCGGGTTTGAAAATGATGCAGAAATCAGAACTCTTTCCCCATGGCAAGAAACCTTGTGGTTGACATGTTGTCCAAGGTTCAGTGTACTTGAAACCAGTGTGGCCCATGAGGCCCCGCCCATGCTTGCGGGCCACATTGGTCACAAAACACACATTGTGTCCCTCAGCCTGAGCCCAGTCCTCAGGTAAGGCCTCACAGTGGCTGGATGGAGAGAGACAGCATATTGGGCTTGCCATGCCCCTAGGCCCCAATTTTTAACCGTAGTTCGGGTTTGTCCCTTCACTCTTCCCCAGGGCTCTGCTTTGGAATTCCTCTTTTGTGTGGGACACCTGAGGTAACAAACCTGAAAGGAGTCCTCCCATCCCACAGATTGACGAAGAACAATTGGGATCGGGCCAAATCCACCAAAAGCAAGAATCGTCCATGGCCCATGAGGCCTCCCCAACATTCCACGGCCATCGCTGATACAAAATCCAGAGACCAAAGCCTGAGCACGCTCCTCAGACGGCTCATTCTTCATATCCTGAAGAGTTCTTCAGATAAGAACCTACACGGCACTCGAATGCACCCAAAATATATAGTCTAACCTGGGCACTAATGCACTGTCTGACAACGTGAGCCAGGACCTCGTGACCAAACACCCAGACAGCTGACCGCACACTGAGCACATCATCAGACACGCCATGGCCTTAGGTCATCATCTCTTCCCTACCTCAGTTTTCAGGCTTCAGAACCTAGACCTTATCTCCAATCACTGCCCAGGGGTGACTGTGATGCAGAAATCAGACCTCTTCCTTACCCATGGCAAGAAACCTTGTGGTTGGCAAGTTGTCCAACGTTCAGTGTAGGAGAAACCAGCATTCACCCTGAGGCCCCGCCCAATCTTGAGTGCGACGAGGGCATAAACACGCATTGTGACCCTCAGCGTGAGTCCTGTCCTCTAGAACGTCCTGTCAGTGGCTGGACCATTCGATGCCATAATGGACTTGACATGTCCCTAGACCCCAATTTTTAACCAGATTTCTGGTTGTCCAGGCGCCCCTCCCCAGGGCTCTACTCTGGAATCCCTCATTTGTGGGACACCTGAGGTTCAAAAAGAAAACAAAACAAATCAACAACAACAGAACAACGGACTTCTTCCATCCCACAGAATGACCCCAAACTCTTTGGACGGGGCCAGTCCCCCAGAGAGTAAGACTCGTCCATTTCCCATGAAGTCACCCGGAAATTTCACGACCATGAGTGTCACGATATCCAGAGACATAAACTTGAGCAAGAGCCTCACACTCGCCATTTTTTCATATCCCGAAGTGTTCGCCTCATGGTCTGTAGATCAGTCCTGCCATACCTATGACCCGAAACATAAGCTGAGTTTGTGTTTTAGACAACTGTCCAAACAGCCCTGGCCTACACACCGTACAGGCTCAGGCCCCTGGAGCCAAACCTGACGTCCTGCTTGCCCTCTCCAAGGGAATCGTATGTGCCCATTCCAATGGCCACAACCCTACTAATAGGATAAACTTCCAAAGTCCCTGACGCCATCTAAGCCTGACACTGACCCTGATGTGGACCCTGAACCTAAACCTAACTCTGACATTACCGTAACCATGACTCAAACCTAACCAGGGCCCTGAACCTGACCGTAATCCTAACCCTGACGCTGACCTAAACCGGACCCTAACCCTAACCCTGACCGTGACTTGAATTGACCCTACCCTAAACCTTATGGTAACTCTAACCATGACCCTAATAAGGACCCTGAACCTACACCGCATGCTGACCCTGACCCTAACACTAACCCCTACCCTAAACCAAACCCTAACCCTGACCTTATGCTGTCTCACCCACCCTAACCATAACCCTACTTATAAATCTAACCCAAAACCCATCCCAACCCCTACCCACCAAAACCTAAGTATGACACTGAACCGAATATTGACCCTCTACCAAAGCCTGACCCTCAACCTGACCCTGGCCCTGACCTTCATCTGACCGTGACCCGGACCCTAATCCAAACCATGACACTAACACTGACCACTACATAAACCTGTCCCTGACCCAAATGTGGATTTTAAACAAACCTGAACCTGACCCTCAACCTGACACTGGTGCTAAACTTCACCCTGAGCGTGAACCAGACCATGACCATAAACCTAACCTTGACCCTAACAGTGACCCCGACCCTGACCTGAAAACTAAACCTGACCTTGACAGTGAGCCTGACCTTAAACTCGAACCATAAATGTATCCCTGACCCTGACGCTGACACTGGCCCTCCTTGAATCCTATTGCTGATCCTAACCCTAACACTAACCCCTAAACCTACCACGGACACTGACCCTAACAAGTTCTAACCCTAAGAGTCAACCTAACGCTAACCCTAACACTAACCCTAAACTTAAACAATAACCATGACCCTATACCTGATAATGATCATAACTCTAAAACCGGAAATTTGCCTATACCAGACCCTGACCATAAATCACCCCCTCACCCTGATCCTAAACCTAAGCATGACCCCCTCACAATGACCACAATATAACCCTGTCCCTGACCCGAATGTGGACTTTAAACCAATACCTGATCCTACGTAAACCTGACACTGGCCCTAGACTTCACCCTGACCGCGACCCAGGAAAAGACCATAAACTTAACTCTGACCCAAACAATGGCCCTGACCCTGAAACTAACACTAAACCTGACACTGAATGTGAGCCTGACCCTAACTCTAACTCTAAACGTAACCCTGACACTGACACTAACATGGGCCCTGACCCGAAAGCTAAGGCTGAACCTAACCCTAAAAAAACGACTAACATTATCCCTGACACTGACCCTAACCCAGTCTAACCCTAACCCTCAATCTACCTCTAAGCCTAACCTGTCCCAAACCTAACCCTGACCCTGACATGAAACTTGCCACCAAACCAAAACTTGAACCTGACTGTAAATCTGACCATGGACCCTGCCTGGACATAAACCTAACCGTCAGCCTAACACTGACCCTGACCCTGACTCTGACTGTAAACGTTAACGCTGAACCTACTGTGATCTTGACCCTAAACCTAACCATGAACCTAACCCTAACCCTGACCCCTACCCTAAGCCTTACGCTAAGTCCTGATCCCCAAAGATGTCTAACCCTAACCCATGACCCTACGTTCTTTCCTAGCCCTAACCGTAACACTAAGCTGGTCTAAACCCAGCTCTGTTCCCTCCAGTGGGGAAAACAGATGCAAACCAGGCCTCCCCGAGGGGTCTGGGAGGAGGCGTATGTGGGTCAATGGATGGGCCTGCGATTGAGTGAGTGTGAGCCTTGAGCAGCGTGGGGACTGGCGGCTCAGGGAGCTCTGGTGGAGCAGGAGTTTGGTAAGGAACCCCCAGGCAGTGTGTGGACCCACCTCACTTTCCTGACGACAGAGCCCAACGCAATTGGAACCCCCGTATCCCAGGCATCCCATTACAGAGAAAAAAACGCCCCCTCCCCAGATCTATCTAGGAACATCCTAAAGGAAGCACTACGTTTCTCTTACTGTACTCGAAGTCCCAGAGGCTGCAGGGATTTGAAGTGACGAACGTGAGCTCGCCCATGCCCAAACTAACGTCACCCAGTGGCAGGTCATATCAGGTTTTCCCCAACGCCCTCAGGCCCTTTGGCTTAATATAAAATCAAAAGGTGACAACAGGGTGGGCCTCAGAGTGGGAGAGTCCACACACCTTCTGAGTCTAGGGGGTGTTAGCAATAGGTGGCCTCCCTGTCTCTCTCCATGTGTGGTGTGTGTGTGGAGTGCGAGTGCTTCTGGGTGTCTGTGTGGTCTGTGTGTAAAGAGTACCATGGCCATGCCATCCTGGTTTGAGATAGCACCCCACGCAGGATGAGGCTGATATGGGGTTAGAGTCTGGTGGGGTCAAGTCATGTTTCACAACACACCCGCAGTTTAAGGCTGCTTAAGTGGGATCAGTTTGTAGGGTCTACACCTTCTGCCCCAGGGTTTATCCTAAGACCCTGAATGGATGAGTCCATGACTCAGGATGCGGGGCTTAACCATAACAGTACCCACTACCCTGTGGACCTGACAACTGACTGTGGCCTTCCCCAAACCGCTAACCCACATCCCTGACCCTGACGCTGACCCTGACCTTATTCCTGACCTGGGATCCTTAACCTGAACCATAACCGAAACCTAAGCCTGCCAAGGACCCTGATGTGGACCCTGAACCTAAAACCAACTCTAACATTACGAAAATATGACTAAGACCTCACCCCTGACCCAGAACCACTGACACTAAATCCTACCCTTGATGCAGACTAATACCCTGAAACCTTAACACTAACCCTGACCATGAAATTGAGCCTGAACCTAACTCTCACCCTAAACGCATCCTTAGACCCTGGACACTAACAACAGGCCCTGGACCCGAACCCTAATGATGAACATACCCCTAAAAACAACCCCTAACATTATCCCTGACCACATGACCTTAACCCGGTCTAGTAATAATCCTGTACCCTCAAACCCACCTCTAACCCTAAACCCTACCCCACTTTAAAAATTAATGCCGGACCCTCTCCATGAACCTGATCATAACCCATAACCCTAAATCTGAACTTTGCTACGTCAGAGAACTTAACCATAAAACTGACCCTGGCCTTGACCTTAACACTGACCCTAACCTGACTGTAAACCTAA